>NC_083332.1:20338921-20598921 GCF_963455315.2 Globicephala melas | reverse complement strand
CATTTAGGTCAACAATCCATTATGAGTTAATATTTGTATAAAATGTAGGTCAAGGTTCATTTTTTGCATATAGATGTCTAGTTATTCCAGCATCATTTGTTGAAAACATTGTCCTTTCTCCTCCTCCTCTTTCAGGAGTCTAAGCAGGGAGGTTTCATGGGGCATTTATGAAGATGCTGCTGTAGTTTTTCTTAAGAAACAGGAATAGAATGCATCTTAAAAGAGATGATTTTTCTGTCTAAAGAAAACTTCCTGATAGCCAAAGCGATCTTGAGAAAGAAAAACAAAGCTGAAGGCATCATACTTCCTGATTTCAAACTATATTACAAAGCTATAGTAATCAGAACACTATGGGAATTCCCTGGCTGTCCATTGGTTGGGACTCCAAGTTTTCACTGCCGAGGGCCCAGCTTCAATCCCTGGTCCAGGAACTAAGATCCTGCAAGCAGCGTGACCAAATAATAAACAAACAAAAAAATCCACTATGACATGCATTTGCATAAAAACAGACACATAAATCAATGGATCAGAATTGAGAGTGCAGAAATAAACCCATGATATATAGTCAATTAATTTATGACAAAGGAGTCAAGAATACACAATGGGGAAAGGACAGTCTCTCCAATAAATGATGTTGGGGCTTCCCTGGTGGCACAGTGGTTGAGAGTCTGCCTGCCGATGCAGAAGACACGGGTTCATGCCCCGGTCCGGGAAGATCCCACATGCCGCAGAGCAGCTGGGCCCCTGAGCCATGGCCGCTGAGCCTGCGCGTCTGGAGCCTGTGCTCCACGACAGGAGAGACCACAACAGTGAGAGGCCCGCGTACCGCAAAAAAAAAATAAATAAATAAATGATGTTGGGAAAAGTGGACAGCCACATACAAAAGAATCAAAGTAGACTAGTTTCTCATACCATACACAAAAATTAACTCAAAATGGATTAAAGACTTGAATGTAAGACCTGAAACCATAAAACTCCTAGAAGAAAACATAGGTAGTAAGCTCCTTGGCATAGATCTTGGTGATGACTTTTTTTATTTGACATCAAAAGCAAAGGCAACAAAAGCAACAATAAACAAGTGGGACTACATCAAACTAAAAAGCTTCTGCACAGCAAAGGAAACCATCAACAAAATGAAAAGGCCGAACAGGAAAAAATATTTGCAAATCATATATCTGCCAAGGAGTTAATATCCAAAAATATAAAGGATTCATGCAACTCAATAGCAAACAAACACAATTTGATTAAAAAATGGGCAGAGGATCTGAATAGATGTTTTTCCAGAGAAGACATACAGATGGCCAATGGATAGAAAAGATGTTCAACACCACTAATCATCAGGGAAATGCAAATCAAAGCCACAATGATTTATCACCTCACATTCATTAAAATGGCTATCATTAAAAACACAAGAAATAAGAAGTGTTGGTAATGATGTGGAGAAAGGAAATCCTTTTGCACTGTTGGTAAGAATGTAAATCAGAGCAAACAGTATGGAAAACAGTATGGAGGTTCCTCAAATAATTAAAAATAGAATTACCATGTGGTCAAGCAATTCTACTTCTAGGTATTTATCCAAAGGAAATGGAAACACTAACTCAAAAAGATATATGCACCCCATGTTCATTGCAATATTATTTATAATAGGCAAGATGTGGAAGCAACCTAAGTGTCTATCAATGGATGAGTGAGTAAAGATGTGATATGTACATATACAATTGAATATTATTCACCCACAAAAAAAGGAAAAAATCTTGCTATTTGTGATGATATGGATGGACCTAGAGGGCATTAAACTAAGTGAAATAAGTCAGAGAAAGACAAATACTGTTATGATCATACTTACATGTGGAATCAAAACAAACAAATTCATAGATACAGAGTACAGCAAATTGGTGGTTGTCAGAGGCATGAGTGAAGGAGGTCAAAAGGTACAAACTCATTTATAAAGTCCTGGGGATGTAATGCACAGCATGGTGACCATAGTTAACAATACTGTATTGTATATTTGAAGGTTGCTAGAGAGTGGATCTTAAAAGTTCTCATCACAAGAAAAACAATTTTGTAATAATGTGTGGTAATGGATGTTAACTAGACTTATTTTGGTGATCATATCACAATTCGATGCAAGTATTGTATCATTGTGTTGTGCACCTGACACTGATGTTATACATCAATTATATCTCAATTAAAATTAAATTAAATATTTTTTAATTAAAAAAAGAGGGACTTCCCCGGCGGCCCAGTGGTTAAGACATCACCTTCCAGTGCAGGGGGTGAGGGTTCAATCCCTGGTCGGGAAGCTAGGATCCCACATGCCTCAGGGCCAAAAAACCAAAACATAAAACAGAAGCAATATTGTAACAAATTCAATAAAGCCTTTAAAAACGGTCCACATCAAAAAAATATATATCTAAAAATAAATTTAAATAAATAAATAGAAAAAGAAAACTTCCCTAAGATGTAAAGAGAGAATGAATTAAAGCTCTACCATCACCTCAGCTGGAGCGGAAGAGAGAGATGAGGGTTTGGGAGACAGGAAATAGAGGGAGGGAAGAGGCAGGATGTCTAGACAGTTTAAAAGTGTCTGGAGATTGGGTCTTGAGTAGTGGGAAAAGAGACCACTGGTAATCTGTGTCTTAGTTGGGGTCTTCCAAGAAGCAGACACCAAGACGGGAACAGACATGCAGGAGATGTACTAGAAGGAAGACCTGTGAAGGAAGAAGAAGAGGTAGCCAGAAAAGGTGGGGAGAGCCTGCAGACTACCATGCCAGTCTACCACCTGGTTAGAAGGCAGAATTGCATAGAGTCTCAAACTTCAGTGCAGTTCCAAGAAAATGTACCCCGCCAACAGGGAATCCTTGATCCAGGGCGGCCTGTCATGGACTGAGCATGTGCCCTGTAAAATTCATGCATTGAAACCTAATTCTTTATGGGCCCCCTTTAGGAGACACATAGGTCATGAATGAGATTACACGAAGAGGCAGGAGAGCTAGCTAGCTCTCTCCTTTCTCCATATGAAGATACAAGGAAAAGACAGCATCAGCAACTCAGAAGAGGGTTCTCACCAGAACCCAATCCTGCTGGCACCCTGATCTCAGACTTTCAGCCTCTAGAACTGTCAGGACTAAATTTTTATTGTTTAAGCTCAGTCTATGATAATTTGTTATAGCAGCCCAAACTGACTAAGACATTGCCCAAGATCCCACATCTCACAGGAACAGACCAATATTTCAGCCCTGCATGCTCAGACAGTGGCTGGGAGCAGTCTCTAGAGGAAGCAGGGCCTTGGCATGAAAGGAGTGAAACCAGAAAAGCAGCTTCTGGGGCTATCAGTTAACCAGGCAGCTGGAGGCTGAGCAGTGCTTTAATACTCTGCATCCAATCCAGACACTGTCTACCTGGAGATAGCCTCAGGCCCCACAGGTTAAAGGCTCAGTCCCACAGGACTGACAACCACCCACCCGCCCCAGTTCAGACGCCGGTCCAGGTTGTCACCTGTGCTTCCAACTGACTGGCTGTAGATGGGAGCTTCCCAACACCTCTTCCTTGGGTTCAATTAATTTACTAGAGCAGCTCACAGAACTCAGAGAAATGTTTTACTTACTAGATTACTGGTTTATTATAAAAGATATATCTCAGGAGCAGACAGATGGAAGAGATGCACAGGGCAAGGTATAGGGAAAGGGCAGGGACCTTCCATGCCCTCTCCAGGGGCACCACTCTCCCCAAATCTCTACGTGTTCAACAACCTGGAAGTGCTCCCATTTCAGTCCTTTTGAGTTTTTATGGAGGCTTCATTACACAGGCATGCTTGATTAAATCATTGGCTGCTGGAGACATTTAATCTCCAGTCCCTCTCCTCTCCTGATATGGGATGGTGGGGGGGTGGCAGGGCACTGAAAGTTCCAACCCTCTATTCCCAGCGGTTTGTTCTCTTGGCAACCTGCCCGCACACTTAGGTGCGTCCCAAAGGTCACCTCAGTAACATAACAAGAGACACCTTTATGGCTCCCAACACTTAGGAAATGCCAAGTGTTTTAGGCGCCCTGTGCCAGAAACAGGGGTCCGACCAAATATATATTTATTATAAATCACAATATCACGTGCGTTTTCTTTTTTTTACATCTTTATTGGAGTATAATTGCTTTACAATGGTGTGTTAGTTTCTGCTTTATAACAAAGTGAATCAGTTATACATATACATATGTTCCCATATCTCTTCCCTCTTGCGTCTCCCTCCCTCCCACCCTCCCTATCCCACCCCTCTAGGTGGTCACGCAGCCTCCACTGTAAGGGGACTGGGCACAGTGTAGGGAAGAAAATCCCAGTAAGATTGCTCTCCTCTGTCCCTAGCTGCCCGTCCCACCCAGACTCCAGTGCTACTCCTCCGGGAGAGGCACCAGTAGAGGGCACGTCTTGCAGGAACGGCCCTCAGCCTTCAGAGTCCAGACGCTGGGAAGGAGAGATCCTGTGGGGAACTAGGATGTGCGTGCCCTCTAATAGCACTCAGCGCAGATTTCTTTAAAGTTACTTCTATTTTATTTTATTGAGGTATAACATACATACAATACAGAGCATGAATCTTAAGATTTATGTTCACACTTAAGTGAACTGTTTATATACATATACACATTTGGAATCATCACTAAGATCAAGATAAATAAAATTCTATAAAACAGCCCTACAGGGCTCCTTCCTACCCTTTCCCAATCAATACCAGCCCTTTCCTAGATCGCCACTACCCTGATTTCTACCACTGTAGATTAGTTTTGCCTTTTTTGAAATTCAAATAATACAGTATGTAGCCTTCTCTGTCTGGCTTCCCTCACTCAATGTTGGGTCTGGGAGATTCATTCCTATGAGATACATCTTCATTTGTGTAGCGGTATTCTTCTTATTGCTGAGGAGTACCCAATTACATGAATACAACATTGTCTATTACCCATTGACTGTTGGTGGACATTTGGGTTGTATTCATTATGGAGCTACTATGAATAACGTTCTTATAACATTCCTGAACATTTATTTTGGTGAACATGTGCCCTCAATCCTCCTGGATATGTACTTAGAGGTAGAATTTCTGGGCTGTAGGATAGCATATGTTGAGCTTTAGTAGACACTATCAAATGGTTTTCCAAAGTAGTTGTACCAATTTATATTCCCCCCAGCAACATGAGAGTACAGTTGCTCTATATCATCACCTATTCATATTGTCAATATTTATAATTTTAGCAATTCTGGTGGGTGTCAAGTTCAGATTTTAAAATCCAAAGTGCTAGCCAAGCAAAAAGGGTCTGTGGGCCTGCAGGCAGCTAGTATGAAACCTCTGCACCTAAGGGCTTTCCACTGCCTGCACAAGTGCCCCCACCCCTTACACACACACCTGGAAGCCAGGTTCTCTGAGCACTCCAGTAGAGTCCCTTCTTAGTCCAGGGTTCACTGTCCATGCAGTGGTTCCCATCTCTCCGCCCCGTATCTACCCAATGGTAATATCCCTGAATTATTGCACACAAAGTCCACAGTGTATATTAGGTTATTACTATAATTATGATTATTATCATCATCACCACCATTATTTGGACATGCACAAATGCAAAAGGTACAAAGTTAAAAAGACCCATTAGTTACCTGGTACTACCTAACAAATTATCTCAAAATTCATTGGCTTGAAACAATAAGCATTTATTATACCACATGATTTCTGTGGGTCAGGAATTGGGGCGTGGCTTAGCTGGATGGTCTTGCCTCAAGGTCTCCCAGGAGGTTGCAGTTAAGATGAGGGCCTGGGCTGCAGCCACCTCAGGGCTTCTCTGCGGCTGGACGATCTCCTTCCAGGCTGGCTCCTTCACACACTGGCAAGCTGTTGGCAGGAGGCCTCAGTTTCTCACCACATGAGCCTCTCCACAGGGCTGCTCAACCATCCTCACGACTAAGCAGCTGCCTTCCCCCAGAGCCAGTGATCCAAGAGAGCATGGCAGAAGCCACAGTGTCTTTTATGACATACTTTGGAAAGTCATACACTGTCATTCCCACGATATCCTATTGGTTACACAGGTTCATTCTATCCAATGTGGGAGGGAACTAGATAAGGGTGTGACTACCACAAGGGTATAAAATGTGAGTCTCCCTCCCATGTGTTCGGGCCATTCATTTTCTCTTCAACAGGAAACCACTGTCACCAGTTTCTTGTCAATTCTGCCAGCAATGTTTTTCATACACTTACACAGGAAATCACACTTACTTTTTTTTTTTTTTTTGCGCAGGTCTCTCACTGTTGTGGCCTCTCCTGTTGTGGAGCACGGGCTCTGGGCGCGCAGGCTCAGCGGCCATGGCTCACGGGCCCAGCCGCTCCGTGGCATGTGGGATCCTCCCAGACCAGGGCACGAACCCACGTCCCCTGCATCGGCAGGGGGACTCTCAACGACTGTGCCACCAGGGAAGCCCCACACTTACTTTTGCGCCTTACTTTTTTCACTCAATATATCTTGGAAATCCTTCCACATCAGGACATAAAGACCTGCCTTCTTCCCTTTAAGTGTGAGGAAACATTTCACTGCATGCATAATTTATTTAACCAGTCCCCTATTGATGGTTGTCTGGCTTGTCCTCACTGTTTCCCTACTGAAAGCAAAGCTGCAATGGATAAATGTGAGCATATACCCTTTTGCACTAGAATAAATGTCTAGAAGTGGACTAGCTGAACAGAGGGTCTGGGCATCTTTCACTGTGGCAGATGTTGCTGCATTGCCCATCATGGAGGTTGGATAGAACAATTGACTTTCCCACCAGCGAGGGTGTGGATTTTATGAAGCATTGAGGGGTAATGGCCAAAAATGTGGGACATCTTGGGCAGCTCAGCAAGTAATTAAAAATGGAATATCACCCATCTTTGCCTTTTGAAACTTTTCCCAGTCACACTCCTCAGCCAGAGTTTCCCCTGGCCCTCTCCCACACCGTGAGCTAGGCATTTTTCTCTCTCCAGCTTGCTTGCTCCTGGCCCCTAAAATTCTTGTTCTTGACTTACATGCAGCAGGTGAAGAGTTCTTTGCCAGCCGGGCCCCGAACGCTGACTTTTTAATGCCAAAATGGTGCTCCAACAAGATGGTTCTCACCAGAGATGACCTCTGCTCTCTGCTCTCTGCTCTGGGTAAGCAGTTCTCGCTCCTCAGGGGTAAGCCTGTGTTTGCAGGTCTGCCTCCTGCTTGACTGTGAGCTCCTCAGGGGCAGAAACAGTGCCTCATTCATCACGGCATCCGCTGCTTGAGGTGGCAAAACGAGCGTCTAGAAACTGTTTGTTGAATGAATGACTGACGCAGATGGAACCTTGTCAAACCAGTGTTGTCAGAGGCCTCTTAGCTTTGCTCTATTTGAGAAGGTAGGTGTGTCTAAATCACTGTGAAGACTATATTGAGATGAAAACATTTATTTCCTCCACCTGAAGCATTTCTCAAAGGGCAGCGTTTCTTTTCGTCTTTCTTGTTTTCCCCCTTTGGCCTAGTCAGAGCCTCATGGAGACACCCATGATGAGAAACAGGCACAATAATGTCCACAAACATGAAAAGGATGTGCAGACTTGGAATGACAAACACAGGGCAAACTTAGACAAAGAACAGTATAAATATTGACACTGCAGAGGGAGCGACGGGAAGCCACTGCAGTTCCAGTTCCATGATTTAGCAGAGGGTAGATGTGGTCGTGGTTTCAAATCCAATACTTCAGCAATCCCAAATCCAAAAATTTTGAGAGATATTCTTTTGAAATCATAGTTTCTGAACATTCCAGGTGTCCTCCTTTAAAACAAATCTTTGTAACCGTTTGAACAGAAATCTTTCCCCAATGTCCCACGTTTCCATGGCTTTGAGACTCAGCCTCAGGTGTGTAATTGATAAAGAAGGCAGCATGGAGAATCCTGGAAACTTGACTAGTTCAAAGTCTGCCTGTTATAAGCAGGGTGGCCTCTGTTTCCTTTTTTTCTTTATTTGTTTTCCCTACTTTCTGTTTTGAATATCTTCAAACAGACAGAAGAGTTGCAGGAAAAGTATGATGAACAGCTGTAAGTCAGGGCTCAGCAAACTCCAGCCTGCAGCTTGTTTTGGTACAACCCGTGAACTAAGAAGGGATTTTATATTTTTAAGTGGTTGTAAAAAATTCAGAAGAAGCTGTCACAACACATGAAAATGACAGGACAGTCAGACGCGTGTCCCTCAGTGACATTTGCCGCGTGCTTGCACACTATCTATGCCCTGTTCGCACAACAATGGCTGAGTTGAGTAGTTGCCACAGGGATCCTGGCTCCCAAAGCCCAGAATATGTACCATGTGATCCTTCTCTGACCCCTGACCTAAGGTCATCAATTGATACTATTTTGCCCACTCTGTTTTCTCTCACTCTTGCTGAGACAAGAGTGAGAGAAAGTATTGCATTAGTCTCAATACTTCACCCTTAGATGCTTTGGCATCTGTCTCACTTTCTCTAGCCCAACGCTGGGAATCACAGGTCTAGCCTGGGGAAAGATAAGATGATGTGAAGTGTGTAGCACACACTGCTTGGCACTTAGATGAACTTAAGAACTGATCCAGGACTTCCCTGGTGGCACGGTGGTTAAGAATCCACCTGCCAATGCAGGTGACATAGTTTGAACCCTCGTCCGGGAAGATCCCACATGGTGCAGAGCAACTAAGCCTGTGTGCCACAACTACTGAGCCTGCGCTCTAGAGCCTGCGTGCCACAGCTACTGAGCCCACGTGCCACAACTACTGAAGTCCACACGCCTAGAGCCCGTGCTCCACAACAAAAGAAGCCACCGCAATGAGAAGCCTGCACACCGCAACAAAGAGTAGCCCCCGCTCGCAGCAACTAGAGAAAGCATGCGCACAGCAATGAAAACCCAATGCAGACAAAAATAAATTAAAAAAAAAAAAAAGAACTGATCCAATATAAATTCCTAGCATTTTCCACAGAGGTGATTGCCGGGACCCCTAACCTGAAAACCCTGAGACTGGCGCTTTCCTGAAAGCCTGGTTCCCAAAGTCTAGAAGCCAGCTTTCCCTCAGAAAGGGCTCCTTACCCGAGGAGCTGAAAAAGCCTCAGGGACACTTCATTTTTTCCACAGCTTGTGGCTTGGCTGACTCAACCTCTGCCTTTCCCTGACTCACGAGTTTTTCCTCTTATTTGGAGGAGCTCAGCCCTCCACCCACGGCTGGTCTCTTGTGGGAAGGGGTGGACAGCTAGAGGATCAGAGCTTGTGCTGCCTCCAGGGGGTTTCCTGGAGCTCCACCCACTTCCATAGAATATCAGAACTGGAAGGAAGGACAGATGAGGAGACTGAGGCCCCAGTGGGCCCTGGACCAGCAGTGAGAAAAGGCTAGTTGGGGGTCTCCTGACTCCAGGACCAACAGCTGTGTATCTTCTCTCTGGTTTTCCAGAATCATGAAAAGGCCTCCTTTTCCTGGACACCTGCTCTGTGCCAAGCACAGAGTCAGATGCCAGAGAGCTGTTTACAGGGCTTTCCAGCTCCCTTCCTACAGCCACCTCACCCCAGGCAGGGCCTGCCTTCCTGGAGAAGGCCCCTCTTGCTAGGGAGGTAGGGGATCTGGCACTGAGGCAGTCACAAAACATGGCCTACAAGGCTAAGCTCAAAGTCCCTCTCCATCTCCCCCACCCCGGGCAACAACTTGGGATGGCATTTCCCAGTGTCTCAGTGTCCCAACTGACCTCCTTGGTTATAACTCAGCCTCTGGGATCTTGGGGTCTTGCCTCCCCCACCCTCTGTCTGGTGTATACCATCAGAACTCATAAGCTCAAATGCTTATTCAACTGCAGGTACATAAATGCGTAAACGGGGGGTGAGAGGGAAACCACAGAGAATGGTGGGGACTGTGGTTAGTGGGAGAACACGTGCCCCATCTAAAGGGGACAGTTCTGTGCGGAGATGGGGGACCAGATCTTTCAAATCCTCTGATTTAAGAGAAGCTGAAAATCCTGAAATTTTTTTGTAATCTCTCAAGACGAAATATTGGCAATTCATTTTATAAACGTTTAAATACATTTGTGAAGCTGTGGCTTATGTTGGGTGAGGGTAATAACCATGAAGGTGGTGGAGGTGGGGATGCCATGGTGGGGGGATGTGGACTCTCCAAGGTCACAGCTGGTGGCCCTCACACTTGCCTATCCACCCCTCCTCTTTCTCTTAGCCTCTCCCTGCTCTCTCCTCCCTTGCCCCAGCCCCTTGCCCTGTGGCAATGCGCCCATGTCCCAGCCCCGCTCCACTCCGGCTGAGATAGGCAGATCCCCACTACCGGGCCCCACCTCACAGCCTCTGCCCACACCACCCAGGAAAGCGGGTCACCCCTGTTCAGCTCATGCCTCCCAGCACCAGCCCTTCAGGCCCCAGCCCTGGGCAGAGTCAGAGGTCTGGACCCAGGCACCTGGAGCTGGGTCAGCTCTTTCTCCCGCTGTTGTCTCTTGCCTTGGTCCTGGCCCAGCAGGCACTGCCCTGGACTGAGCCAGACCCTCTTCACAGTGCCCAGGTCTCCCCTATTTGGCAAGACAAACTCATCCCTGCTACAGACATTTACTAAATGCTGAACTCAGTTCTCAGCACTGGAGAGAGAGAGGAATGAACAAGCTGCATACTGTCCAGCCCACGGGGCTCACAGCCTACCTAGGTGGGGAAGATAGTCCATGAACATGTAAACAAGCGACCTAATCAGATGACTTCAGGTTGAGAGAAGTGCTTTGCAAAATAATAAAACGGAGTGAGGTAGATGAGGGTGATGGGGTGCAGGAAGCCTCTGAGGAGGGGACAGTTTGAGTTGGATCTAAATGCCAAAAATGCAGCCATGGGAAGATCTGGAGGCAAAAAGGAAGTGCAAAGGCCCAGAGGTGAGAACAACCTTGGGGTTTTGAGGAACAGGAAGAAGCTAGTATGAAATGAAGTGTTGAGAGGAGGCCAGAGGGAGGTTGAGACAGCCCTCGAGGAGTGGTGATGGCGAGGCTTGGACTTTCATTTCATTTCAGTGTTGCTGGCCAGGGAGCGGCAGTGGGGGGTGGTATGTTGGGCGCGGGGAGAAGGGGGACAAAACCTGCTGGTAATGTTGGAGCTGGGTAATGGGTACATGGAGTCCATTAAATTAGTCTCTTTCTTTCAATGTATGTTTGAAAGTTTTCACTAAAAAAAGTTTAAAACATAAAACAGATAAAACACTGATTTTTCATATTATGATTATCAATCTCTTTATTTCTGAGAGAGGACTATGCCAGCCAGCAGCAGGGAATCCCGCCAGAGGCAGCAGAAGGCACAATAACGCCAAAGCCTCCCTCCCCCTTTCCTGGCTCACAGGCCCCAGTCCGGCGAGTTCAAAGTCTGCTGCCTGGCGAGAACAGCCAGCGGGCAGAGCGCGGCGTCGGAAAGGGAAACCGGGGGGCTTGAGACGGGGTACCCAACCCCGGGAGAGAGCTACAAACGAGCCCCGCCCAGCCCTGGCTCGCAGCAGGGGCGCTCCACAACGCACTCCAACTCTGGCCGCTCCGCTTGCACACTTCTCCCGGGAACTTGTGGTTCTGGAGTTGGAGTCCAGGCTCCGCCCCCGCCGCGCGCCAGGGCTCCAATTGGCGGAGCTGCCGCGAGGGGCGTGTCGGGGAGAGTTGGAACGCGTCGGCTTGGGCGGTTGGGGTTAATCCCAGAGGGCGAGAGGAGCGGCGCGGCCGAGTGCGGTGTGACACGCAGGCTGCTGGGCGGGGCGCGCGGGGCCCAGGCCGAGGAGGTAAGGATCCCCGGTCGGGCTGCGACGAGCAGAGCAGGCGGGCTTCCGGCCGGCCGGCCGCCTCCAAATTCCCCGGGACGCCTCGACTATATGGCCCCGGAGCTGGGGCGGGGCGGGCGCACAGCCAGGACCGTCTCGGACTCTGGCCTCGAGCAGAGGCGCGGAGCAGGGCGCTTATTACTGGCTGGTCGGGCTGTAGGCGGGGCGGGGTCTGCAGGGGCTCCAGGGATAGCGGGGTGACAACAGGTAAGGGGTCTCCGGGGTGAAAACAGGTTAGGGGTCTCCGGGGTCGAGGCAGGGCCCCCGGGGTGTGCGCGACGTGAGAACGGAAAAGGTCAGGAGGCGCCCGTGGGCGTTGAGCCCTGGGGCAGAGGGATCTCAGCGCTCCCGCTGTTCGGAGATGGTTCAGGGTTTCCTGACTCACGCCGTCGTCGGTCCCAGTCTGCGGGGTGTGGAGAAGTGGGCTGAGATAGTTGCCCCAGCGAAGGAGGGAAGAGAGGGAGGGTGGAAGCGCCTTCCCCGTGACCTAGGTGCTCGCTGGCCTCTCTCATTTAGGAACCGCCTGGCCCCTGAAGCGTGTGAGTTTGTGACTTTTGGTGGGAGCTGTCAAAGGAAACAGGGCCGGGCTTAATCTCCCATTTCACAGAGGAAGTAACTGAGGCAGGCCCAGAGAGAGGTGGCAGTTCCTTCCCAGCCTGCAGTCACCTGGAATCTCCTTCCCTTTCTCTCTCCCTGAACACCTGAAGAGCTGTGCAGGGGGAGAGTTGTCATCAGCCCTTTTTGCAGGTGGGAAAATGGACGCTTTGAGTCGCACTGAAACTGTTTTGTTTGTTTTTTATAAATTTTATTTATTTATTTTTGCCTGCATTGGGTCTTCATTGCTGCACGCGGGCTTTCTGTAGTTGTGGCAAGCTGGCTTCTCATTGTGGTGGCTTCTGTTGTGGCAGAGCACGGGCTCTCGGCGCGCAGGCTTCAGTAGTTGTGGCTCGCTCGCTCTAGAGTGCAGGCTTCAGTAGTTGTGGCGCACGGGCTTAGTTGCTCCGCGGCATGTGGAATCTTCCCAGACCAGGGCTCGAACCCGTATCCCTTGCATCGGCAGGCGGATTCTTTTTTTTTTTTTTTGCGGTACGCGGGCTTCTCACTGTTGTGGCCTCTTCCGTTGCGGAGCACAGGCTCCAGACGCGCAGGCTCAGCGGCTGTGGCTCACGGGACCAGCCGCTCCGCGGCATGTGGGATTTTCCCGGACCGGGGCACGAACCCGTGTCCCCTGCATCGGCAGGCAGACTCTCAACCACTGCACCACCAGGGAAGCCAGCAGGCGGATTCTTAACCATTGCGCCACCAGGGAAGTCCCTGAATTATGCATTTGACAGCATGTGGTGGTATAGATCAGGGGTCTGCAAACTTTTTATGTGAAGCGCCAAATAGTAAATATTTTAGGCTTTGCAAGCCAGTCCCCATCGCATGCGGCTGTTTTCCAATAAATTGTATTTAGAAAAACTGGCAGTTGTTCAGACTTGATATAGATTTGCCACTCCTGGTGTAGATCACGTGTGACACCTCGACTGTCAAGCACAGAACCCTGGCCACCCAGTGACACTTAGGGCATGGCTCACTCACTGAGAGCACCTTTGGCCCAGCTCAGGTGGTGGGATCCCTTGTGTTCAGGAAGGCCAGCCCAGGAGCCTGCCCTCCTTCCAAAACCTGCAAGAAAGAGCAGGTCTGTTTACTTCCCTGTTCCCAGACACTGGCCCTTCGAGAGTGTCCACCTTCTGTCAGCATCTGGGGTACCACATGGGGCTCAGCACAGGCTGTCCTGGGGCAGGTGGCCCCAAAAGGAGTGGGCACAGGCTCAGCTCTCTCCTCCCCTGTTCTAAGGGAGGATGGTTCACTTCCCTAGTGAGAACAATAAGAACAGGATTCCCCATCTGCTGGGAGGGGTGGGGGATGGGGAGGTGGGGATGCTGCCTCATCTACCAAGAAAATCTCCAAGGGACTTCCCTGGCGGTCCAGTGGTTAAAACTGCGCGCTTCCACTGCACGGGGTGCGGGTTCGATCCCTGGTGAGGGAAAGAAGTGAGGGGGGTGGTCAAAAAAAAAGGAAAAGAAAATCTCCAGGCCATGTTATAGCAGGTGTGAAGTTCTGGTCGTGGCAGATCTGGTAGGCAGATGTGGGGGAGCCCCCCAGGAGGATGCTGTCTGCCCGGCCCCTCACCCCAGCTGGTACTCGCTGCAGGCCCACAGAGGAGGGGGCACAAGAGGCTTCCCACTACCCCAGTCAGTGTGTGGAGTCAGCTTAGAGCCCAGACCCCTTTCATTGTCACCAGGTACTCCCCACCCTTCCTGCGCCATGTTTTGCTGCCAACAGGGCCTGGAGGGGGTCTGTAAACCACTGGCTAGGGACAGAGCAGTGTGGGGCATCCTGGGGCCTCCTACAAGGGACGGGGAGACAGCGTTGTAGGCCCTCCCCTGCCCAAAGCTCTCCCCTCCCTGGGCGCTGTTCCTCACTTCCTCCATGGTGCCCACCTGGGTAGCATCTAGTCAGAGGTGGACCTGGGCAAGTCTGCCTCCAGAGCTCACCCACTGTGGGGGGCATCTGCTCTTCTCTCCACATAAAGTCTGTCTGCTCAGTGCTGAATGTGTTAGGCCTCGGCGTGTGGCTGCAAGATTGGGTTTTCACCCAGTTCTGCCAGGTGGCTGCCAGGTGTATTGGAGGGAGCAAGTGGCATTCCGTCCTCAGATGTTCATCCTGGCATGTCCTGCAGCCTGGGCCCTGCTGCTGTGAGGTCAGGGGAGGCCCAGCCTGGGACCCGCTGCGAGGCCAGTAGAGCCCAGAGCTCTTGACCCAGACATTGTACTGTAATTCTTTTCTTTTTGAGGACCTTAAATTTAGAAAGAGAAAGAAAAAGCTCATGTTCCCACTTCCCAGAACTGACTGGTATTGGGATTTTATCACATTTGCTGCTGCCTTCTTTTAAATGAAAGAAATAAAATTTTCTTCTGATTTTGGTTTGTATCTATCTTTTTTGAAAACCATCTTAACTGTTTTTAAGCTTACAGTTCAGAGGTGTTAAGTATATTCCTATTGTTTTGAAATATCTCCAGAATTCTCTTCATCTTACAAAACCAAAACTCTGTACCCATTAAATAACAGCTCTCCTCCACCACCACAGCCCCCGCCCGGACCCCGTTCTTCCTCCTCCTCCACCCCCAGCCCTGGTAACCACCTTGCTACTTTCTGTTTCTATGAATTTGACTACTATAGATACATCATATTAGTGGCATCATGCAGTATTTGTCTTTTTGGGACTTGCTTATTTCAGTTGGCATAATGTCTTCAGTGTCCATCCGTGTTCTAGCAAGTGACAGGATTTCTTTTTAAGGCTGAATAATATTCCATTGTATGTCTGTACCACCTTTTGTTTATCCACTCATCCATCAATGGACACTTGGGATGCTTCCACTTCTTCGCTGTTGTGAATAATGCTGCTATGAACATGGGTGTGCAAATACCACTTGGAGATCCTGCTTTCAATTCTCCTGGATAAATAAGCAGAAGTGGATTGCTGAATCATATGGCAGTTCTATTTTTAATGTTTAGAGGGACCTCCATACTGTTTTCCATAGCGGCTGCACCAGTTTACATTCCCACTAACAGTGCAGGAGGGTTCCAACTTTTCCATTTCCCTACCAACACTTATTTCCTGTTTTTTTTGATAGCAGCTATCCTTATGGGTGCGAGGTTCCATCCTACCCATTTTTATTCGCAGATATAGTTCTTGAACACTTTTTAAATGTTGCGTAATTTCTGCATACATGGTGTCATACAGACCATTCTGCAGGTTGCTTTTTCCATTCAGCATTTGGTGTCTGTTGTCGCTCCACGATGACCCACGTGAATCGGGTGGAGTCACTGTAAACGCCGACAGTAGCCCATTGTGTGAGTGCACCCAGCTCACCCTTTGTTCTGCCCTTTCCACGCTGCCAGGCATCTCCATTGTCGCTGCTGTAGGTCCCAAAGTCACTGCTCTTGGTGCCTCTCCCTCCTTTGCTACACTCTGAGCTCTTCCAGTGGAGCCCTCATTCAGCCCATCCCGGGGCCCAGCACCCAGCCCAGGGGTCCTGGGGGTGGCCTCTGGAATGTTACCAGACTGTCCACAGCAGGGATGCAGTGACTGGTCCTAGCAGGATAGCCCAGGGCTGTCACCCATAATCAGCTAGGTTTGCAACATGCAGCTGAGATCAGCAGCCTAAAAATAGTGGTTCTTACATAAGGTGGTGTGGACAGCACTTCTCAGGATGGCTTGTGGTCTGAAAGGGGCAAGGGGTGCGTGAGTCGGGACCGAGCACCCCTGTTGTGTAATGCATCCAGCCCCTGCGCTGGCCACACTTCAGCTTCCCACAGGTAGCCTGACTTACGGAACTGCAGTGTGGTGACCCAGAAACTCTGCGTGTGTGATCAGTTTGGCCAGGGGTGTGCTGTGTGTGCCTGTACACTTGTGCGCACATGGTGGTGGCGGCAGCAGCGGCTGTGGGGTCAGCTCTCATCTGCTTCCTCTTCAGAGATAGGAGGTGCTGGCTCCTTCCTCCTGTGGTGGGCCCTAGGGAGCTTTGGTTCATTCACTAGCCACTCACGAAGCACCTACTATGTGCTTGGCACTGTTCCAGGCATTGGGGATACAGCAGTGAACAAGAAAAGGCTCCTGCTGTGATGGAGCTTAGAAGTGGGTGAGGGAAATAGAAAACACGCAAGCAAATGATGGATAGACAAGAAAATATCAGGTCCTGGTAAGTCCTGTGAAGAAAAAGCAAAATAGGGTAACATCCTACAGAAAAGGTTAGCAAACTTTTTCTGTAAAGAGTAAATTTTAGGTTCTGTAACCATGTGGTCTCTGTCACAGCTCTCAGCTCTGTTGTTGCAGCAGGAGAGCAGCACAGACAATTGTAAATGAATGATGTGGCTGTGTTCCAATAAAACCTTATACATGAACCCAGATTTGACCCTCAGGCCATGGTTTGCTGACCCTGTCCTGGGTAGGGGGAGAAGCTGCCTGAGCTGGGGTTGTCAGAGAGATGCTTTCTGAAAGGGAGGTAGCCTTGCTGTCACTTCACTGGTGGAGCTGTGTGGTGAGAAGTGAGCAGACTGGGGCCAAGCGTGAGACACAAAAACGATGGAGCTTGCTCGTGGGTCGAATGGGGGTACAGGAAAGAGGAGATTCAAGGCGGAGTCCTAGATTTGGGGCTTCAGCAACTAGGTGAATGGTGGTTTGTTTCTGGAAAAGAAGAGGAGCTGGTGGGAGGTCACGGGGGCAGCTCAGGGGAGAGCTGGGACTGCAGGCTTGCCCTGGGGTCGGCGGTGTTTGGGTGTCCTCAAAGCTGTGAGTCTGGTGGGTCAAAGGGAATGGGTATGGACAGAGCAGAGGGGGCCCAGGTGAGATCTGGGGCTACCACATGGAGCGCTTGGCAGAGGAGGATAGAGGCCTCCTGCCCCATGGGGGAAGGCTCTGAGCAGCACCGTCTCCAGGGGTGCAAGCTCCAGGCTGCCTAGTGACTAACAGAGCCTCAGTTTCCTCCTGTCAAGGGGGGACCTACCTGCTACGGTTGGTGTGAGGACTAAATGAGATAGTCATGCTTGACATGGAAGAAGCACTCAGCAGTGGTACCTGTGATGATGATGGTGGTGACCACTGGGCTCATGGGCTGAGTGAGTGGGTTGCAGGGTCTACGATGCTTTGTCTTGGTAGATGGGGGGTGGGGTGGGGGGGTCACTGACAGGTTGGGGTTGCAGACACCCCGTTGCCTGGCACTCCCCATCCTCGTGCATGCACCTGCACCCTTCCACCTGGGGCAGGCCCAAAGTGCCGGGTAGTCAGTGCTCCTGGAAGCCTCAGAAGGCAGTTGGGGCTCAGTATCCTTGCCCCTTGGGTGGATGGTGTTGAGGCCTGTTCTACCCTGTTTTCCAAGGCTCCCCAGGGGCTCGAGCCCCCACTTCTCAGTCACACATCTTTACTGCTGCCTTCCTATCCCGGGCTGGCTTCCACACGCCCCTCACTGGGGCGGGGGGTTCCCCCTTCACCTCCCAGTAACTCCTTGTCTAAGGGTCGTTTTCTGGGGCAGCGAGTTTCCTTGGTTGAGTGGCCGTCTGGGCCTGCAGTGGGGTAATTAGTGCGTTGTCTGACGGATGGGTGGGTGAGCTGGGGGTGAGCCCCCCCCCGCCATGTCTGAGCAAGCTGACGCGTCCTCTGCTGCTCCTCCCACAGCCGAGTGGCCGAAGATGGTGGACTACCTGGCGAACACGGAGATCAACAGCCAGCGCATCGCGGCTGTTGAGAGCTGCTTCGGGGCATCGGGGCAGCCACTGGCCCTGCCGGGCCGAGTGCTGCTGGGTGAGGGCGTCCTGACCAAGGAGTGCCGCAAGAAGGCCAAACCGCGCATCTTCTTCCTCTTCAACGACATTCTGGTGTACGGCAGCATCGTGCTCAACAAGCGCAAGTACCGCAGCCAGCATATCATTCCGCTGGAGGAGGTGACGCTGGAGCTGCTGCCCGAGACCCTGCAGGCCAAGAACCGCTGGATGATCAAGACGGCCAAGAAGTCCTTCGTGGTGTCAGCCGCCTCCGCCACCGAGCGCCAGGAGTGGATCAGCCATATCGAGGAGTGTGTGCGGCGGCAGCTGCTGGCCACGGGTCTCCAGCCCAGCACGGAGCACGCGGCGCCCTGGATCCCCGACAAAGCCACGGACATCTGCATGCGCTGCACGCAGACGCGCTTCTCGGCGCTCACCCGACGCCACCACTGCCGCAAATGCGGCTTTGTGGTCTGTGCCGAGTGCTCCCGCGAGCGCTTCCTCCTGCCGCGCCTCTCGCCCAAGCCCCTGCGCGTCTGCAGCCTCTGCTTCCGCGAGCTGGCCGCCCAGAAGCGGCAGGAGGAGGCAGAGGAGCTGGGCACCGGGGCCGCCGGGCAGCCGGCCTACCTGGCCGGGGCCGTCTGCGGAGCGTCCAGTGGAGACGATGATGACTCAGACGAGGACAGGGAAGGCAGTGGGGATGGTGACTGGCCCAGCCGCGTGGAGTTCTACGCCTCGGGAGTCTCCTGGTCGTCCTTCCACAGCTGACCCCGGGTCTGCAGACATGCGGGAGGGCTTCCCTAGTCACTTCGGCATCCAAGCGGATGCCATTGACCGGGCCCCTGAGAGGGCAGAGTTCCCCAAGCTGCCCGGCACCCTGCAGGGCCCTTCGCCATGGGACCCTACCCCACGGGGTGGTGGGCACAGTGGAAGTGGCTCTTTTTCTCTGAACCCCCAATGCCTCTTTTTGGATACTGGCATCCTTCTAGTTCCACTTCAGGTAATTACCTTTTCATTTAGCAAACCCAAAATACTTAGGCCTCTTGGGAACAAATGTCGTTTCTCGGCCCTTTGAGCTGTTGATCCAGATGATCCCTTGAATTAGACGAACTCAGGAAGCTTTAGGGGCCAGAGAGAAGGTTGCACTGGAGTGAGGTCCCCTCCTCTCTGAGGCCTTGAATCCCCAGACCTGGCCCCGCCCCCCTGCAGGAAAGACTGTGGGTCCTGAGAGGCCTCCAGGAAACCAGTGCCTGCCCACCTGCCTTGCTGATGCCCACCTGCCTGGCTGGCTGGGCCTTGTCAAGGCAGGCATGTGGGCTCACCCAGAGCCAGGCAAGAGACTGCCATGCTGTGGGTGCCCGCCAGGCCCAGGAACTGCAGCCTGAGCTCCCCGTGGTCCAGAGTGGCCTGCCAAGCCCTCTGGCCCAGTCTCACCTCCCTCCAGGTGTCTGATGCCTCGCAGTCCTGTCCTCATCCCTCCCTGTGCTGGAGAAAGCAGTGTTTTGTGTTAGGACTCTTAACTGCAAGTGACAGAAACCCTACCCAGACTGACTTAATAATAAAAAGAAAGTTTATTGACTCATGTGTTTGCGAAGTCCAGGAGTGTTCTTGCTTCAGACACACCTCTGTGATTGAGGACTGAAACCATGCTAGGTGGCAAATGTCAACAACTGTCCACCACTCTGGGCATTCCTGAGAATGCTGGCAGTTCCAGTGGGGTCAGATGTTTGCACCACACCGTGGTTGATTCCCAGGGACAGAGCCCCGTCCATCCAGGCGCTGTGACTGTAGCCCAGCACCTGCAGCCCTGTTCACTTGGTGTGAGTTATCTAAACAGCCAGACAGCAAGTAAAGGAAACAAGGAGCTGCTTGTCCAGCTCTCCATGAGCCTTCCAGGTTTAAAGCTCTCCCACGTGGCCTTCTGCTCTGCCCCCCCCGCCCCCCCCGAGGATGGTGCAGTTGAGTGGGGAGGTCCCAAGTGCAGCAACCTGCCATGCTCAGCTAGTGTGCGTTGGGGCTGGAGCTTGAATGGCAGCCACCTGATGCCTGGCCCACACCCGGCCACAGAGTTGTGGTCCTTCAGGACAGTCTCCTGTACCAGTCTTCCCCCCCGTCGCCTGGCTGGCCTTGGCCAGAGCCCACTGGGCAGAGAGGGGATCACTATCAGAAGTGGTGACTTTGGGACCAGGAAAGCTGCCCCCAGCCCACACTGCGCAGTGCCTGAAAGCCCACCATCAGCTCCAGTCCCTGGGTGAACAGTTGTCCTCCCGGCCCAGTTCTCAAATGTTCACTTGCAGACAGAACCCTGAGAATCTCCTCTGAATGCTAACTCTGATTCAGCAGGCCAGGTGGGCTCCAAGGGGTGGCAACACTCCAGCCTACTCTTGACAGGAGCCACCTGTGTGAGGGAGGGTGGGAGGGGCAGAGTGTGAGGCACCCAGGGCCTGCCTGTGGCCTAACCCTCAGGGCAGAGGGACTGGGTGGGGAGGGTCAGAGGTGCTTCCAAGAACTGACGAGTCCTTGGCCTCCCTGAACCACACAAACTGGTTCAGGCAGTTCTGCCTGGGCAGAGGGTTCAGGGCAGGCAGGTTACAGGGTGCAGGGCAACTTACTGAGGCCAGATCGGCGTGAAAGCCTGGGCCAGCCAGTCCTATCCCTTCACCCAGGGTTGGTGCCCAGGCACGGAGTGCCCAGCTCCAGCCACTGGCCTCTTGGTCACTGCCCCACTCCCCTAGAACCTCCCTTGCCTGGTAAACGGGGAGTAGAAGCACCAGGACAGTGTTCCTTTGGACAGAAGACAGCATTTCCGTACCTGATTCCAGGCACCGGCAGCCTCCACAGCTACCTGCCAAAGGGGCACACGGCACAGAACCCCAGGCAGGTGAGGCCATGCCCTCCACACTCGGGCTGGACAGGTGCCGGCTCGGCCCTCAGCCTTCGACCCTCAGACCTGCTTCCTTCACAACCCTAGCCACCAGGGCTGGGACAGGGCGGCAGCTTCCCTGAGCCCTGAGGCGTTAGGGCCTGTGAGGACCCAAGGGCTCAAGTGGCCAACAACCTTTGGAGGGCTTTCCTTCACGCAGACTCACTCATTGCTGTATGCTGCATCATGGACTGGGGACACAGCCTGAGTGAGATTCCCAAGTTCTCGGCTCTCAACGAATGAATATACAGCCTGGCACAAGAGGCACAGAAGTGGGTGGCATTGGGCCTGGCGTGGGCTGTGATGGGGGCATGGACTCGGGCATGGCGGGGTGCGGGAGGAGGGCAGCATTCCTTGAATAGTGAGAATGAGTGAGTGAGGCCAGTTGGGGAGATGGCGTTCCAGACTCCAGATGGGGGAACAGCAAGTGCAAAGGCCCCAAGCAGGGGAGGAGCCCATGTGTTCTGGAGCAGCTTGGCTGGACTGAGGCCAGAGAGGTGGTGGGGGCAGGTGGGATGCACCGGGAGCCACTGGAACCTTTAGCAGGGCAGCAGGTCTGCTGTTGGCTTTCAGGAGCTTGCCCCGGCGGCTGTGTGCAGCTGGCTGAGGCGGGAGGATGGCCGTGAAGCCTCCTGCTCCCCCTGGGATCCCCAAGGGGTGGCCTAGGCTTTACTAAGGCCACATCTGCCTGCCACGGTAGATGGCAGAAGGCAAGCCTTGGCTGCCCTCAGCTTATCCCAAAGGGCTGGCCCCTGCCCTGTTCTGCAAGACGCTCTGATGACAGCAGATGGTGCCCTCAGAAGCGCCCCGGGCGGAATGTTGCCCTGGGCCAGCGTGTGAGGTGGAGCAGTGATCAGGCCCCTGACCGCTGAAGCACAGAGGGGAATGTGTCGGAGGAGTCAGGACCTCCTGAAAGGGAAGATGTGGGCCCAGGAAGGGAAGGCGCTGCCTCGGGAGACCCCATCTCTGACTCCTTACGGGGCTGTTTCCCTTCAGAGACAACCTAGTCAGCCTGGCTTGGGCCGAGAGTCAGGCCAGGTCCTGACTCCACCCCGCTCACGCACAACCCCCCACCCTGCTTGCCCACTCTCCCCACCGGCTGTTCCTAGCAGTAGCCTGCTGCCCAGCCAGGCCACACGGGTCTGCGATTTCCTCCCCCACCTACCCAGTGGCACATGTTGTCCAAGACTCTGGAGTTGCCCTCAGGGCCACGTGGCTGGCCCTTGCCCTTGGCCACCATGCTGTCCCCACACGTGGAGGAGGTCAGGAGTTCTCAGGCTGAATCAATGCCTGGCTGTTTGTGGATGTCCCCTTTCCCCCAGGACGATGCTTAAGGTCTGGCAGAAGGGCTGAGTCTGCTGGACCTGCGTCTAGGTCCTCTCAGTCCCTCCTGGGGCTTCACTTGCAAGGCCTGGTAAGGGCACGAGAATCAACTGTCCTGCCAGCCAAGTACTCCTGTTCATCACCCAGGAATCTTTCCCCTCAGTTGGGCATGGACTCCGCGTCCCTGCCAGAGGCTAAGCCTGCTAACAGGCTTTGGACGCTGGGAGGGGCCTGCCTTGCCCCTCCTTCTCAGAGCGGCAGATGGACGAGGGTCTGAGGATCAGGCCCCGGCGTTTGAGGGGCACTGTGGAGCCCCTACCACCTTAGCACTGCCTGAGGCACCCTTGCTGGAATCAGCCCAGACGGAAGTCTGAAGTTGCTCCAGGTGGAAAGCCAACTCACAACGGCGACCTCAGGGCATTTGGGGACTGACTGACAGGCAAGCCTCCCTTTAGAGTTTAGCCAACTCCTAGGCAGGGGTGCTATGTTCCTACAGGACTCAGCTATTAGGGAAGGCCTCCTCAGGCCTCTCCCAACAGTTTTGTCTGTTGGGATTTTTAGATGCTGAGTTTTCTTAAATAGGGCCCACTGCATGTGTGCTGATAACATTTGGGTGCTTTCTGCTGCAGGCAGGCAAAGCATTCACAGGACCCAGGGAATCTTATCCCTCCTGGATGATGATGATGGCGGGTAGTGGTGCTGATAGGGTCTGTGGCTGCCACTTACTGAGACCCGTCTGTGCACTGGTCCCAGAGAGGCAGACCCAGGTCACACAGGCCATCCTAAGGCCCTCAGGACAACTGTTTGATCAGGGAGGGCTTCCTGGAGGAGGTGGTGTTTGGTTGAGCCTCAGAGGAGGGCAGGACTTTATCATAGAGGGTGGTAGTCTCCATGAGGCCTGGGAGTCTGGGTCTTTTTGGTAACCATCCCCTCCTGACCCTGGCATTAATTTGTTGACTGAATAAATGAATCAAGTAAGAAATAGGCTGGGGGCACTGGGGCAGAGGGGATGACAAGGAAACGGAAATTGGGCTTCATTCCTGGGGCCCCCAGTCAAGGCACTGGATGAGAACCCTGGCCTCTTTCTGGAGGGTTGGAGACCAGCCCCTCCCCCAAGACACTGATTGTTGCCTTCTCAGGCAGGGCAGGAAGTGCCCATCCACCCCCACCCACCCAGGCAGAGCTTTCTGGAAAGGTGTCATCACACCTGTTTGCAGGGATACAGTGGCTCCCTTGGGGATGGCATCCAGGTTGGCATCAGAGGATTTCTGGTGGCCTGGCCTCTCTCCTGCCCCAGCCTGTTCTCTGGGACACGGCCACAAAGAGGCTGCAGGGCGGGTCAGGGCCACTCTCGGGCTCAGCCACTGGGCAGGGTGGGAGTGGGTGCAAGGCTGACCCAGTTCTCAGCCAGGACCCAGGGTCTCTCAGGCCATGCTTGCAAAGCAAAGCAGCCGCTTCCTCTGCCCTGGGCCTGCAGGAAGTGGCCCTCCTGAGGGCTGTGGGCAGGGGAGGGGCCGCCTCTGTGTCTGGGGCTTTTTGCACCTGGCTGGCAGGCTCTGGGCTGCCTGAAGCCTCCCTCCTCAGTGCTCACCGCCTGGCCTTTGCCTCTTTCTGTGCCCAGGACCGCAACTGTGACAGGGATCCTGCCCTCCACCTAGGCGCCCTGCTTCAGCCCTGAGCAGACTCAGTGGGACCTGTGCTCAGAGGGCAGAATGTGGGGTGGGGGTCAGAGGTGGGGGAGAGGGGTCTGCCTCACTAAGACCAACCGACCCAGGCTCTGGGCTTCTCTGGGCTACTTGCTATCTCTGTGCTCGCCATTCCACCTCTGCCCATGAACTTAGCCCTCCTGTGAACCCCAGTGCAGCTGCCACCTCCACTCTGCTGCCTTCCTAGGATGCCCCAGGTCAGCATGGCTGTCCCATTTATGCTCCCAGAGCACCTGCAGCCCTGCTCCAGCTTCCCCACCCTGTCCTCCCAGAGGTGCTTGAGTGGGCCTGTGCCCATCAAAGCTGGCCCTCAAGTCTGAGCTGCTCAAGGGCAGGGGGCAGCTCAGTCGTCATTCATCTGCGGCCCCCACAGCTCCCAGCACAGGCCCAGTGCCCCTGGCCATTCCACAGATGCTTCTCTTCTAGGGGGAGGTAGCCTTGTGACTTCCCCTAGCTCCCGGGGGCCATTGGCAAGATGCTGGGTTCACAAGGACAACCCCTGCGGCCACAACTGCCCCCATCGGCTTGGCCTAACCTGCTTGTCTGGCCTGCATTGGCGCGTGCACTCAGGCCTTCTAGCCAGACACTGGGGTGTCTTCTGGCCCTTCCCTTGCCCGTCCCCCACCCTTTTGCCCTTCCAGGCCACCCAGGTCCGAACTGAGGGAGTCTGTGGTGCACTGAAACACCGAAGGAGCTTCCTTAGGGCCTTGGAGGGAGCAGTTCACATAAGTCCATGGAGCTGGACGTGGACCAGGCAGGGCGCCCCCGTCCCCAACAGACACCTCCAGCCCCTCTCGGCCTGCCTCCTCCTTTTCCCCTCCTGGACTCCCCATCTCAAAGCCTCAGACTGGCTTTGGATGAGTCTAGAAGGGAGGAACAGACAGTGAGGACGCAGGAAGGAGAGGAGAGTGAAGCCCACGGGAGGCTCTTGGGGCTCTTCCCCGTCCCCTTCACAGGCCCCCAGGGCAGGCGTGTCCCCGACACACGAGTCAGGGTCAGTGCCGCACGAGAAGCAGTGGCCAGATCCCATCTCCTGCTGGCTGCTCTCCACACCACAGAGCCCAGCTCTGACCGGAATGTTCCAACACTAAAGACAGAAAGGCAGGCAGGCAGGCGGGGGTGGGGGGGACAGAGGGAGGGCAGGCTGAGCCAGACGTTTCTGGGCAAAAACAAGAGGAAATTTCAGTCCTTGGAACGTCAGCTTAGGGATCCTGCCAGAAATTCTGACCCCAAAGAACAGGCTTTCCAGAGACCAGTTCCTGCCCACCGTGGCTCCCAAGCAGGGAGGGGTGGGAGTGGGGGCCTGGGGCCAGCCATCCTTGCCACCCATTCTTTCTCAGTACAGAGGGTCCTCTGGCTGCCCACGGCAATGCCCAGGGCTGAGGAAATCAGGGTCCCAGGATTCTGGCGCGCGCACACACACACACACACACAAACTTTAAGTAGTTTGTAAATTACCAACATTCTAAAATGCCAAAATGCCTTCCTTTGTATCTCAACCAAGGCTCCTGGGGTCCCCACCCCACCCTCAGGAAGTGGAAGAACCCGTAAGGCTTGGTCTAAGACCAGCCACTAACTGACAATTTCTTTCCCCAACACCTGAGCTGGAGTAGAAGTCAGAGTTGAAGCAAAGGCAATCAGTGAGAGGGAGGGGGCCTGGGGGGCCACAGCGGAGGCAGGGCTCACGGGCGCCCAGCACTGAGTGGGGCTGGTGTGCAGATCATCACCCCAGGACAGGGCCAGGATCCCCGTGCTCTTTCTGTTCTGCACTCATGCTGTGTCCTCACCTGGAAACAGTTTGCTTACTGCTCCCTACCCCCTGCTGCTGGAGCGAGTTCACGGCGTGGTGGGCACCCGTGGCTCACCTGAGTGCATGTTCCTCCCTCGGGGGGTCACACTCTGGTATTCCCTGGTGTGAAATAATACAAAAAATATATATTCGTCTCTGCCCCCAGTTCCTGGCACAGAGCTCCTAAAACCTTTGTAATTTCCCAAGTGATAAGAGCACAGGGGCATTTCTGACACAGAGCTCCTAAATCCCCTGGAACTTCCTGGGTGACAGCAGTGTCTCTTTTTCTAATGAAGCAACACTTAGTGGGCTGTAGAAAGACTGAGCCACGATTAGAAGCTCAGAACTTGTAGTTCCCCCCACCTCCACCATCCACGCAGACGGGGAGAGATTGAGTTAATGATCGATCATGATGGAAGCTCCGTAAAAATCCCACAAGCGTAGCGTTGGGAGAGCTTCTAGGCTGCTCAGCACGTGCAGGCGCTGGGAGGCTGGTGCACCCGGAGTGGGCACCCAAGCTCCATACCCCTTCCCACTCATCTCTTCATCTGGCTGTTCATCTGTATTCCTTATCATATCCTTTATAACAAACAAGTAAACAAGTATTTCCCTGAGTTCTGTGAGCTGTTCTAGCAAATTATCAAACCCAAGGAGGGGGGGTCACAGGAACCCTGATTTATAGCCAGTTTGTCAGAAGTACAGGTGACCACCTAGGACTTGGGATTGGCATCTGAACCGGGGGCAGTCTTATGGGACTAAGCCCTCAACACCAGTTAGTGCCAGAATGGAACTGAATTATAGGACATCCAGTCGGTGTCACAGAGAATTGCTTGGTGCAGGGAGGGGCGGGTGGTGTGAACCCCCGCACATCTGGTGTCAGAAGTGCTGCGAGTGTGGTACTAACACGAGAGAAAATGAGATCACGGAGTGTTTTTCCCACGCCCCTGGGGAAGCCCTCTTCCTTACCTTTAGCCACATGTTTTGCTGCAGCTGACTCACCTACACCCTGGCTCTAGAAATGGGCACAGGACATGAATCTGGACAACCAGTGCAACCACGGGACTAAGTGAGGAGACCTACTGAGAGCTGCGAGGGTCCTCCACCTGCGCAGAGAGAGGAGTGGTCCTGAGTCATGTGACAGGGGTCTCAGACCAGCTCTCAGGGCAAAGGACCAAGGAGTCCAGGTGAGGGTCTTGGGGCCCAGATTCACACCCAGAATGAGGCTGTTGCCAAGACACTGTGCAGATTTCAATTCAGTTAGGGAGAAATCCACCCAATGATGAACAGCTCCAAGATATGTAAACAGAACATTCACAGTGATAGTTTCCTTTATTCAAGTCAAAAACAACGCGACATCTCACTCAGGCAGTCTGTCTCACAAGCTGATTATCACATGAGTGGAGGAACAAACATAATTCAGATGAAAATCTGATTGGGGGAAACAAAGCCTGCCCAGCCCTCCTCAAGTTAGGAGAGCAATGATGCGGAGAGACCAAGTTTTTCAAGGATATACTTTGTGAAAGAACCCGTGTCCTCCAGGATTAGGTCCTAGGTAATTCGGCACATCGACCTCCTCTCCAAAGGTCAAGTAGTGAGCAGGTAGGAAAATCAACAGGTCTTCAGAGCATTACAAGGATGAAATTAGCACAGGGTCGGATATAAGAGCAGTCATCTGTCTGGGTTACCACTCTGGGACTTTTGTTTTCTTTCTTCCTTCCTTCCTTCCTTTCTTTCTATTCCTTCCTTCCTTCCTTCCTTCCTCCCTTCCTCCCTTCCTTGTTCCCTTCCTTCCTTTTTCTTTCTTTCTTTCTCTCCTTCTTTCTCTTTCTTCCTTCCTTCCTCCCTTCCTCGTTCCCTTCCTTCCTCCCTTCCTTCCTCTCTCTCTCTTTCTTTCTTTCCTTCCTTCTTTTTCTTCCTTCCTTCCTTCCTTTCTTTCTTTCTTCCTTCCTTTCTTTCTTTTCCTTTCCTTTCCTTCTCTCCTTCTTTCTTTCTTCCTTCCTTCCTTCCTTCCTTTCTATCAAGGTCTAAACTTCATTCAGAAAAGTGCACAAACTTCAAGCGTGCAGCTCAGTGAGACTTTGCACACTCTCACACACACCTATAAGCACCACCCAGATCAAGATATAGAGCATCTCCAGCACCCAGAAGGCTCCCTCAGTCCCTCCCAAGCAGTACCTGCCTCCAAAGGTAACTGATGTTCTGCTTTCTGTCACCACAGATTTTTTCCTATTTTTTTAAACTTCATATTGATGAAATAAAATTCATACTTTATGACAAGACAAGAAAAATTTTAATGTAAAATTTTTCTCTGCCCATTTGGACCTCCTCCCTTTAGTGTGTGCTGTGCATCTGCATTAACCAGACCTCCTTAGGAGATAACATTCCTCCTTAATCTCATCAAGGGTCACAACTCTTTAGGCGATAACCTTCTTTCTTAATCTTGCAAGGGGCCATGATGACCCATGACCCACTACTCGCTTTGTACTCAGAGATCTGGATTGTGTAAACTGTCAACAATATGTCATTTAATACACAGCCCTTTGTCTCCAAAACTTATGTAACTGTGCTTTGATCTCTAACAAGTGGAACAGTTCTTGGAGCTTTCTGAGAGGCTTTTCCTGGGTTATAATCCTCAGTCCGGTTCGAATGAAATTTGCTATTTCTTTCTTAGATCGACTGATTAACTTTTCTTCGACAACATGAATAGAATCACACTGTATGTATCTTTTTGTTCAGGTTTCTTTGCTCAACGTTGTGTCTGTGAGATTCCTCTCTGTCATTGTGGGTGATGTGGTTGTTGTTTTCATCATAGTAGAGTATTCTACTCTGGGAACCCTCCACAATTGTTTATTCATTCTGTTGCCAGGCATTTGGGTTGTTTGCAGTTGGGGTTATCAACGAATGAGGGTTCACGACCAATCTTATAGATGTCTGTTGGTGGACGTAAGCCCTGATTTCTCTTAGGCACATAACTAGGAGTGAAGTTGCTGGGCCATAGGAGAGATGTATACATGGCTTTAGCAGATGCTACCCAGCAGTTCTCGGTAGGAGGCAAACCAATTGGCACCCCACCGGCAGTAGATGAGGGTTCCAGTCGTTCCACATTCTCACCAGCAGTTGGTGTTGTCTGTCTTTCCACTGCTGTCATTCTGGAAGTTTACTTGGCACGTAGGCCTCAGACACTGCGCTGACGTTGGAGCCAGCCTCACCAGGCACACGGGAGGCTGCCTTTTCTCTCGCACTTGGGTGGAGTGGATGTGTGAGATGGAGATGGTGTGGGAATTAGGCCTGGCCTGCGAGAAGCAGTCAGCCTGCGTATGGGATGCAAAATGAAATGGGAGAAAACCTGCCTGCCAGCTTTTAAATTTTTGTTTATTCATTCAACAAGCATTGATTGAGTACCTACAAGCACTGGGAATATAGCTGTGACCAAATCAGACAAAAATCCCTCCCCTCCTGGAGCTCACACTATAGTGAAGAGAGACAGGCAAATACAATTTTTTAAGGTATGTTATACTCTATCTCTGGTGTCTTCTCCAGCACTAGGGTGATTTCCAACCAAGAGGGGCCACCCTATTTGGAGATGCTCATGCCTGTCCCCTGTCAGTTCAGCTCTGCTGATGTGCTTTTACTTTTGTTTTCTGAAAAGATGATCTCCACACTCTTCTTGATATAGATGGTCTCTATATCATCTGGGAAAAAACGTCTGTAATGCAGTAAATGTGTAGGCATTGAGTGCTGTAGGTGATAACAGTGCAGGTAGGGGACAGTGAGGGCTGGGCAGCCACAGTTCCAGATCCAGTGGCCAGGCAGGGCTTCACTGAAAAGGTGGATTTAAGTTAAGACCTGAAGGAAACGAGGCAGATATTCGGGAGAGGGAAGAAACAAGTGCAAATGCCTTGGGGTGGGAAGGTCGCTGCCCTGGTCCAGGAGCATGGAGGAGGCCAGTGTGGCTGGGGCAGAGCCAGTGGCCGGAGATGAAGAGATGAAGGAGATGAGGGGTAATGGGGAGGGAGGTGAAGTAGGGGTCTGGAGGCACTGTAAGGGCTCTGGTTTTTCTCTGGAGTCAGACAGTGGGAGTCATGGGAAGGCTTTCAGCTGAGAGGTGGCACAAGCTGACTCATCTTTTAGCAGGATCACGGGCTGCCATGAGCTTGACTAAGAGGGCCAGGAGGACAGCTGGGAGATCACCGAGGAGGGAGAGATGATGGTGGCATGGACCAGGGCCCAAGTGGATGTGCTGAGAAGAGATTAAATTACGGATATACTTGAAGGAAGAACCAACAGAATTTGCTAATGGGATGGATATAGAATGTAGAGAAAGAAAGACGTCAAAGCAACTGGAGGCGTAAAGCCCCTTGTTTCTGAGATCCAGAAATCTGAAGGAGGAGCTGCTTTGCTGTTGTTGCTTGTTTGTTGTGGGTTTTTTGAGGAGTGGGGAGTATGGTATCAGGAACTCAGTTTTGGAATGTAAAGTTGGGAAGATTGAGCAAGCAGTTGTATTTAAGGGACTGGAGTTCAGGAAGAAAGTCTGAGCTGACAAACACTTGGGAATCTTCAGTGAGTGAGCAGGCTGTGCACAGGATGAGAGCCCCAGGGGGGTGCTGTAGATAGAAGAGAGAAGGGGGGCTTCCCTGGTGGCGCAGGGGCTTCCCTGGTGGCGCAGTGGTTGAGAGTCCGCCTGCCGATGCAGGGGACACGGATTCGTGCCCCGGTCCGGGAAGATCCCACATGCCGCTGAGCGGCTGGGCCCGTGAGCCATGGCCGCTGAGCCTGCGCCTCCGGAGCCTGTGCTCTGCAACGGGAGAGGCCACAACAGTGAGAGGCCCACGTACTGAAAAAAAAAAAAAAAGAGAAGGGGTGAGCCCAGACGTGGCAGCAATGTAAGTGTCCATCGATGGATGAATGGATAAAGCTGTGGTGTACATATACAATGAAATACTACTCAGCCACGAGAAACAGTGAAATCTTGCCATTTGCAACAACATAGATGGACCATGAGGATAATATAAGTGAAAAGAGTTGGAAGGTGAAAGAAAGAAATCATATGGTATGATCTCACTCGTATATGGAATCTAAAAACAAAACCCAAAAAACCCCACAAGACCCCCAAAACAAATGAACAAACAAAAAAACAAAACAAACTCCTAGACACAGAGAACAGACTGGTGATTACCAGAGGGGAAGGGAGTTGGGAGGATGGGCAAAATGGGTGAAGGGGGTCAAATGTAAGGTGACGGATGGTAACTAGACTTTGTAATGAACACAGATGTTGAATTATAATGTTGTATACCTGAAACTTATACAATGTTATGTACCAATTTTACCTCAATAAAAAGAGAGAGGGAGGGAGAGAGAGAGGAGGGGTCAAGCAACGAACCTTGGACATTTCAGTGTTTACAAGTCAGGACTGGAGGTGGAAGCAGCAAAGATCAAGAAAGAGCAGCCGGGGAGGCCAGAGGAAACCAGGAGAGCACAGGGTCGGGGAGGCCAAGTGGAGAGGTGTGGTCAACTGGGCCAAATGCTGCCCACGGGTCGGGTAACATGAGGACTGAGAATGACCACTGGGTTTAGTAACGTGGAGGACAGTGACCTTGACAGGAGATCATTTAGTGGGGTAGTAGGAGCAGATGCCTGCCAGAAGGGGAAGAGGCAAACTGGTGACAGTGAGTGTGGAAAACTCCTGTGAGGAATTCCACTGCAAAGAGAAAGAGAGAAATGGGGTGGTGGCTAGAGGGGGCAGCAGTGCCAAAGAGAGTTTTTTTAAACAGCTTTATTGAGATATAATTCACATTGCATAAAATCCACCCTCCCTCTTTAAAGTATACAGTTCAGTAGTTTTTAGTATATTCACCAGATTGTGCAACCGTCTCTGTTATCTAGTGTCAGAACATTTTTGTCACCCCGAAGAGAAGCCCCATGTCCATGAGCAGCCATTCCTCCTGTCCCCAAGCCCCTGCAGTCACTGATCTACTTTCTGTCTCTAGGATTTGCCTATTCTAGACATTTCATATAAATGGAATCATAGAATATGTGGTATTTTGTGACTGGCTCTTTCACTTAGCATATTTTCAAAGTTCATCCATGTGGTAGCATATATCAGTATACACATAATATAATTCTTCTTTATTCCAGAATAATATTCCATCGTATGTTATATACAATGTATATGCCACGTTTTGTTCATCCATTCACCAAGTGGTGAACATTTGGGTTGTTAACACTTTATGGCTATTGTAAAAAATGCTGCTAATAAACATTCGTTTACACGTTTTTGTGTGGCCATATGTTTTCAGTTCTCTTTGGTATATACCTAGGAGTGGAATTGCTGGATCGTATGATAATTCTGTTTAATATTTTGAGGAACTGTCGAACTGTTTTCCAAAGTGACTGTACCATTTCATATTCCCAACAGCAACATATAAATGTTCCAGTTTCTTCCCAATCTCATCAACATTTGTTACTGTCTTTTTTATTTTTGCCATCTGAATAGGGGAGAGTGGTATCTCATTGGGGTTTTGATGACTAATGATGTTGAGCATCTTCTCACATGCTTATTGGCCATGAATATATTCTTTGGAGAAATATCTGTTCAAATCCGTTACCCATTTTTAAATTGGGTTATATGTTTTTTTATTGTTGAGTTGTGAGAGTTCTTTATATATTCTAGATAGTAGTCCCTTATCAGATACATGATTTGCAATTATTTTCTCCCATTCTGTGGCTTGTTTTTTCACTTTCTTCATGGTGTCCTTTGAAGCACGAAAGTTTTTAATCTTAATGAAGTCCTATTTATCTATTTTTTTCTTTTGTCACTTATGATTTTGTGTCTTATCTAAGGATCCATTGCCTAATCCAAGGTCATAAAGAGTTATTCCTATGTTTTCATCTTAGAGTTTCATAGTTTTAGCTCCTACATTTAGGTGTATGATCCATTTTGAGTTAAAACGTTTTATATGTTATAAGGTAGGGGGTCATCCAACTTCATTTTTTTTACGTGTTGTTCCAGAACCATTTGTTGAAAGGACAATTCTTCCCCACTGAATTTTCCTGGTACCCTTGCTGAAATTTTTGTTTTTTTAATATGGGAGAAATCATGCACATGTGCACGCTGATGGGACAGGTCTGTGCAGCGGGGGACGTGGCGATGAGGGGGAAGGGGGAAAATGACTGGAGCAGTGTCCTCAGGAGGGAGGGGGTGGGATCTGGTGTCCAGTGGAGGGGCTGGCCTGAGTCAAGAGCAAGGGCGGTTCATAATACCAGGAGGAAAGATGGGCACAGATATAGGGAGTGAACATTCTCTTCCAGTTAATTCCTTTTCTCAGGGAACGAAGGTCATGACCTGAGGGAAGACAGAGGAGGAAGGGTTGGGAGCTGAGGAGAGGAGAGGCAGTGGGAGAGGAAGTGAACTAGGAAAACACAGCGGTGCTGAGTGAGGCCAGTCATTGTGGACAGGTGTTTTCTTTAGCCACACTCAGCTTGGCAGGTGCAGGCAGAAAGGGGGTAGAGATTAAGGGGTGTCATTCTCCAAGGCCTCTGAGGGCCACCTGTGCCTGGGACAGAAGGACAAGGCTGGTTCTTAGTGCTGAGGATGTTCATCCAGGAGGGTCTTCACCCACGCACCAGGTCAAGTTGTCATCTTAAGGCAGGGAGAAAATGCTGTTGCCCCTAAATCAGGTTAGAGAACAGGGATCTGGGAGGTCCCCAGTAAGCCTCCCCCTCCCAGCTTCCCACCTGCCGCAGTCTGCTCAGGCTGCCATAACAAAGCGCTGCAGACTGGCAGCCTAACCATGGACATGTATCGCTCGCAGTTGTGGAGGCTGGAAGTCCAAGATCAGGGTGCTGGCATGGCTGGGTTCTGGTGAGGGCTCTTGGCTTGCCAACGGCCTTCTCCTCCCTGTCTTCACATGGCAGAGAGAGAGACAGAGAGAGAGGGAGCTCTCTGGTGTTCCTTCTCGCAAGGGCACTAATCCCATTGTGGGGATGGGGGTCCCCACACCATGGCCTCACCTAACTCTAATTACCTTCCAAAGGCTCCATCTCCAAATGCTGTCACATTGGGGGTTAGGGCTTCTGCATATGAATTTGGGGGAGAAACAGTTCAGTCCATAGCACCATCCAACCTGACCTTGACCTCTAACAAGGACCACAAACAAGCCCAGATGCTGAACTTCAGAACAGAGAAGTGACAGAAAGAGGTTCCTGGTCCTTAGAGGGACATGTCTATATCACTGGCAACCTAAGGGGAAAAGAAAAATCTTTCATCTTTATGTCTTCTGTTATGTATCTTACAGAGTGGTGATGCCTGACGTGGTAGCCACTGGCCACACATGGCTTAACATGTGGCTAGTCAGATTTGAGATGTGCTGTAATTGTGACATATACACTGAGTTTCGAAGAGATAATATAAAAATTTGGAAAATATCTCAATACTCTTTTCTATTGATTACATGTTGAAATGATAATATATGTTGGCTATGTTGGGTTAAAGTATACTATTAAATTTATTTTTTACTTTTAAAAAATGAGGTTACTAGAAAATCTAAAATTGTGTTTGTGGCTTGTATTATATTTCTGTTGGACAGACCTTAGAGAGAAGACCCTGTATCCAAACAGCTCCCAGCATGGCTGGCCCTCCTGCCTTGGTCAGGCGGCACATGTAACACCCCTAAGAGCTGTGCTTTGGAACCCTGCGCTGCAGTGGGACCTCGCCTCTGTAGGGGCAAGCTTGTGAGGCCGCCGCTCGTGATGTGGCCTTGAACAGTTCCTGGGAGGAGCAGCCCCAGGGAGCTGGGGACCAGGCTGGTTCTTGCCTGGTTTGCGGGTAGGTAAGTAATTCACATTTTAAAACACTAGAATCCCCTCAGGCACAAGATGCCCACACTCTGAGATTCTCATCCACCTGTGCCGCTTCCCCTGAGCCACACCCTTGGGGCATTGGAAGCCCTTGGGGTCACCAGCACTAGTTACAGCTTGTCTTTTTCTTTATTCCCCCCAAGCACATAAGTATGAAGTTGCTGTAAGGCAAATCATGCGCATGGAGCAATTCCACTGACTTTCATCCATCCACCCCCATTTACTACTTATTAAAATTGGCTGTTAGTATTCCATTACATTGCCCACATACACAGTTTAACTATTTCCCTGTTGTTCAACATCAGAATTGTTTCCCTTTTTTTCCTGCCGTCATAAACAGCAGTGCTATGAATAGCTTTATCTTTTTTCTGTTTGAATTATTTTATTGTAATATTTTCCCCGAAGTGAAATTGGTTGGCTGGAAAGTATATACAATTTTATGGTTCCTGCGACTTTTTTCCTTTAAATCACTCTCCCAAAAGACTGTATCACTATGTATTTTCTCCAGTGGAGTGTCTGTATGTGTATACATTGGTTTCCCACAGCCCTGCCAGCTTTGCGTTTGATCATGTGTATTCATTAATACTAATTAATTGGTGTATAACAGATAACTCCTAGATACTATCCTTTCATTTGTTCAACTGCAAATGAGAACGAGTAAAGTCCTCCCCTTAAAACCCACAAAAATTAAATAGCCTCCAGCTCAATAATTTAGAAAAACGTTTTTTAACTTCCTCTATTTGCCAGCATTTGGGGTACCTTAGCAGCCCCAAGGCTGCGATGCAGCCGGCCAGGCCCAAGCTTTGCCTCCTGACCCGCTGTCATCATAATGGTCCAAGATGCCACCTCCAGCGAATAAAGCCATTTATCTCCTCCCAACAAACTGAAAATATATCAGACAGTCCTTCTTCCCTGTGTGGTTTAGATGAATCCTGGCATTGCTTAACTGCCATATGTTGATTGTTCAGGACTGAGAGACATTCTGGTTTATATACAAAAAGGTTGCAGCAGACATGGCTGATGTTCTGTTCATAGCTTATTAAAACCTCAGGAAAGGGCTTCCCTGGTGGCGCAGTGGTTGGGAGTCCGCCTGCCAATGCAGGGGACACGGGTTCATGCCCTGGTCTGGGAAGATCCCACATGCCGCAGAGCGGCTGGGCCCGTGAGCCATGGCCGCTGAGCCTGCGCGTCCGGAGCCTGTGCTCCACGACGGGAGAGGCCACAACAGTGAGAGGCCCGCGTACTGCAAAAAAAAAAAAAGAAAAAATCTCAGGAAGGCCCCAGCCCCCTCCCAAGGGGAACTCACAAAACATCATCCTTGTGGAGCCACATCCTGGCCTGGGTGGAGACTCAGAGAAGGCTCAACAGGCCCGGCCCAGAGGGAAGAAGAGAAAGGATGCACCCGCTTCCCCACTAGGTGGCACCTCTCAATAAGTAACGGGGAGAGGACCCTTCCTCCACACCCTGAGCCCCAGTCCTCCCGCATTGCAACACACCCCGGTGTCTGCTTCCAAAAACCAGAAAAATAGAAAAGTTCGTTCTAGCTAAATATACACCATCTGCCTGGAAAAATCTCACTCGGCACTGTCGCGTCAACACCGAAGCAGGTTAATAACCGGCCCAGAGCAGAAGGTTTCTTTGTATAATTACTGGGTCCCCCACCAAGGCTTCCTCCTCAGCTGCCTCCTTAGGCTCCCGCTGCTGGCATTCCCCTGCTGCTTCCCGGCCACAAGCCACCACCGCCCCGCCAGCCCTCTGCTCAGGCCAGGGCCCCCTCACTCTCTGCTAGGCCTGGGCCATGGGGGCCCAGGGGCTCTCAGCACCGCCTGGGTAGGTGGCCGCCAGGTGGTCACCCTGGCCTTGTCAACCCCACTCATAATCCAAAGATAAATGACTCGAACCAAGATGTCAGTAATCACCCATTAAATTAATAGAGCTTTAAGACACTCTCATTCTATTTCTTGGTGAGGATGTGATGAGATGTGCACCCCCAAAACCTGTTGCTGGGAGAGCAAATGATTGATACTGCCCCTCTGGAAAGAATTTTGACCGAACAGAACGACAGCCTTAAAAAATATTACATACTTTTTAATCCAGCAATTTCACGTTGAGGAATCTATCTTACAGACTATCATAATCGAAAATATGAACATATTCTGTGTGCATAACATATGCACACAAAAACGTTCACAAAAATGCAGCACTATAATAGTAAAAACCTAGAAAGGACACTACAGCAGGTATGTATATATGGTTTAGTGCAGTGGAATATTATAAAGCCATTACACATGTTTACAAGAGATTTCAAAATACATCACAAATGTTATTTAATGTTAATTGGTAAGAGTGTTCAAAAAGGTCTAAACAGTAAAGATGCAAATATGTTAGAAATACACATACATAGCATTAAAAGGTTTGCACAAAATAAGCCAAATTTGTTAACAGTGGCTTTCTAGGTGGTGACACTTTTTTTTTTTTGGCTGTGCTGGGTCTTAGTTGTGCCACGCGGGATCTTTCGTTGCAGTGCGTGGGCTCTTCGTTGTGGCAGGCGGGCTTCTCTCTAGTTGTGGCGTGTGGGTTTTCTCTCTTTCTAGTTGTGGCGTGCAGACTCCAGGGCGCGTGGGCTCTCTAGTTGAGATGCGCGGGCTCACTAGTTGTGGCACACAGGTTTAGTTGCCTGGAGGCATGTGGGATCTTAGTTCCCCGACCAGGGATCAAACCCTCATCTCCTGCATTGGAAGGTGGATTCTTTACCACTGGACCACCAGGGAAGTCCCATGGGTGGTGATACTTTTAATGGTTCTTATTTCATTATACTTTTCTGGATTTTTCTGTTTTCAGCAATGAACACTGACAAATAAAAGAAAAGAATACTATTCATTCAATGACTATCTAAAAACAGAGTTAAAGGAATATATAAGAAATTGGTATAGTGGCTGTATCTGGAAAGGGGGCTGGAGCAGGGGTCAGTATAGGAGGACGCCTTCCTTTTCCATTTGTATCTTCTGATGTCTTCTAAGTTTTGTACCAGGCTTGTATTACCTATTCAAAAATAAATAAATGAAAAAATTTCAAAGAAGATGCAGAAATACTAAAGCCACAGTTGCTGGGAGTAGAGTGTGAGGGGAAAGCAAGGAAAGTGCTTTCAGCTCCTGAGGGAGATGAGACGCAAGGCCTGGACTCCTCTTGGGCCCAAAGTCTACCGTAAGTCACCCAGGACCTGGCTAGGCCAGTGACTTTATTCTGTAAGGCCTGCTTCATTTGACCCCAAATTGGTCAGGAGTCAGGCCATCTCCTCCCGAGAGTGGTTTTCCCAAGGGTAAAGGTAGGCAGGCCAGGGAAGGGACTCCAGGGGACACTGGTGCAGGACCTCTGAGCTGGGACCACCTGTGTCCCCTGGGCCTGGCAGAGTAGGACCCAACACACGAGTTGAATTGGTGGGGCCCCCCATAACTACCCAGTCACCTTCTATGAGTCAGGATAATCATCTAAAAGGACCCCACCCTGCCCCCCATCAACCCAAACAGTGCAAATGTCCAAAGTGGCTTCATCAACCCCAGGAGTGTGGCCTGTAAAGGGCACCTGATGTGTGCTAGATAAGGCCAGATAAAGAGCAGCTTTTCTGGGCTTCCCTGGTGGCCCAGTGGTTAAGAACCCGCCTGCCAGTGCAGAGGACATGGGTTTGATCCCTGGTCCGGGAAGATCCCACATGCCGTGCAGCAGCTAAGCCCGTGCACCACAGCTACCGAGCCTGCGCTCTAGAGCCCGCGAGCCACAACTACTGAAGCCAGCGAGCCACAACTACTGAAGCCCGCGTGCTTAGAGCCTGTGCTCCGCAATAAGAGAAGCCACCGCAGTGAGAAGCCCGCGCGCAGCAACGAAGACCCAACACAGCCAAAAATAAATAAATAAATTTATTTTAAAAAAAAGAGCAACTTTTCTGAGATAAAAGCTTGATCCTTCCTTAATCACCCTGGGTTCTAATTTGCCCTGAAGTTTTCTTTACACACACAGAGGTGCGGGATACTGACTCTGCTCAGCAGGGAGGACAGTGCAGCTTCCTTCCAGGCCCCTGGGACCCAAGGGACATCCTGTGGCTGCCAGGGAGGCTCGGGGCAGTGTGTGCTCACAAGCAGCACAGGGCACCACAGCAGCCTGGAAAGTCAGGTCACAGGCCCTGGAATCCAGGGCTTTCATTCCTTCTTTAAAGTCACAAATCTGACACCTTCCCTTCCCTTGTGCTCCATGTGTACAGCTTCAAATGTCAGAGATACTTCATACAAATGGGTGGAGAAAAGGACTGTTCAGAAAACATTTATTGTAGTTTGATGACACTTGTCAAACTGTGGTTCTGAAAGCAAAGCAAAAACAATATTAGGGGAAACTTAGGGTGGACTCATTTCTTAGAGAAAGTTTATGATTCTACCACTTCAGAAAGAGCAATAATTTACTGAAAATATTTAATTTAAAAAACAGAACTCAGGAACTACTATGACTTTTCAGATGGGGAAAGCAAGCCCCTGGGAGGGTGAGAGCCCAGTCGGGCAGCTACTGGGGGAGGGGCTGGGTGCCACTGACGTTTGTGGCTTCACTCAGCAGGCCGACTGCCCCCTCCCTGAGACCACTCACAAGTCACTGGGTGAGGAAGGGGCATTCAAGAGGTAAACATGATTCCAGCAGGGGACAGCCCCAAGGTCCCAAAGGAAGGCTGGTCCTGCAACGGCTGCCTGGACAGGCGTCATCTTCACATGATGAGATGAGAAGGCTGAACGTGAAGACCTTCTTCCAGCTTCTGTGTGAGTGAGAGTAGATTCAGAAAACTGCCACTACGTGGCAGCAGTCACGGCTTTACTGTTCACCAGCTTCCTAGCTGAAGGGTTGTCACGGCACACAGGTGCACACAGCCACAAAACACGGCATCTTCTCAAATAATTCCAGAACGGCACAGCCCCAGCCTCTCCAGCAGGAGATTTTGCTACAGTTTAGGGTAATATTCTGATGATGTGGGGCTTCCTGCAGCTCCCCAGTCACCTTCCATGAGTCGGGGGGAATCATCTAAATGGACCCCGCTTCCTGGAGCAGAGGCCTAGTCGTCGTACTGCACTTCCGCCCGGAGCTCCTTGGTGACGTAGTTGGCCAGCATCGCCAGCAGCTGCTGCTGCAGGGCCTCACTGCCCATGACCAGCATGGTCAGCTGCACGGCGTCCGTCCATTGCAGGTGCCTGACGATGGCAGTGGCTTCGTTAAAGAGCTTCTGCTGCTCGGCAGGTGGCAGCTCCATTATGATCTGAGGAACTGGCTTAAACTGTCCACTTGTCATCCACGCGCCTAACAAACCCCCGACGGCCCCCCCTAGAAAACAGGAAGGACTCAATTAGTCGGTCATTTATATTCATAAACGATAGTCACAGGTTCTCGCTGAGTTCACATCTACCGTTGTGACGAGTGGGCACATTCATGAGCAGGTCAGAATGGGCTTGGCTTCATGCCTGCTCCGCCAGGAGGGCAGAGGGCAAAGGTTGACGTGGCCTTTGGTCGATTTGGCTCAGATAATTGACACCCAAACATGCCCTCCCCTAAGCTCTGCGCTCACAGTGCAACACAAAGCATCTCCCCTCCTGAGAGCTGTGCTAACTAAAATCCTCTTCGTGGGCGGAAGGTTTCCATGCTTCTCATAAAAATCTCTCTCATCTCAAAGAACAGGGCTGAGAAGCAAATGCATTTTCAGGGAGAACCATCTCAGTGGTGAGGCTGGATGGCTAATATGAGTCTTAGCTCTGAACTTTGAAATTTCCAGTGGAACCACGTGGTTATAAAGGACCCTGCAGACAGATGAGGAGGTATTTCCTCTTGAAACAATGTTTTTCATACAACCCCTCCAAAGTTGTATGATGATAAATAACAAATTTAATGTATTCAACTACTTCTCTTTCTGCTACCCCAAAAGGGCACAAACATTATTTTTAAATGTCAATTTATTATTATCAAAGTTAAAGCACACTATTTTGGAATTTGAAGACCTTGTATCAATGGAAAGTTCTATTTAACCAGGTCAGGTGCAGTCTGCTACAGGAAGATGTCCTAGAGCAGGGGTCTCAAACTCAAGTGCCTGCAGGGGTCAGGCAGGTAGCTGAAAGGAGTGAAGCGAGCTGAGTGGGACTGTGGTGACCTGGAGAGACAGGTCGCTGTCTAAAGGAGACATGGCTACCCTACGCCAGCCAATTGCTGCCACATGGAATACCAAGTATGTATCTTTTAAAAGTCTTATGATTTTTATTTATTTATTTATTTTTTGTGGTACGCGGGCCTCTCACTGTTGTGGCCTCTCCCGTTGCACAGCACAGGCTCCAGATGCACAGGCTCAGCGGCCATGGCTCACGGGCCCAGCCGCTCTGCGGCATGTGGGGTCTTCCCGGACCGGGGCACGAACCCGTGTCCCCTGCATTGGCAGGCGGACTCTCAACCACTGCGCCACCATGGAAGCCCTGATTTTTAAATATCGGCAATCAGATATTGAAAAGACGCAGCCCAGCTGGATTTGGTGACTTTCTTTAAAAGAGTAGAGTATGGAAAGGGGAAACAGTAACTTTGCAGTGGAGAAACCTGGCGACATGACCTTAGCCAGGTGATCAAGGTGAGCATCACAAGGGAGGTCCTCTGGGTGTCATATGTCCCTGAAATGTGTGACAATACTGCACCTCCACGGTATTCTTTCCAAAGATCCGTAACCACAGTCTACTCGTGAGAAAGACATCAGGCAAACCCAAACTGAGAGGAGCTCTCCAAAATACCTGACCAGTACTCCTCAAAAGTATCAAAGTGGTAAAAAACAAGATGAGAGAAACCCTCAGAATGGGAGAAAATATTTGCAAATGAAGCAACCGACATGGGATTAATCTCCAAAATATACAAACCACTCATGCAGCTGAACATCAAAAAAAGAAACAACCCAATTCAAAAATGAGTGGAAGATCTAAATAGACATTTCTCCAAAGAAGATATACAGATGGCTAAAAAGCACATTAAAAGATGCTCAACATCACTAATCATTAGAGAAATGCAAATCAAAACTACAGTGAGGTACCACCTCACACCAGTCAGAATGGCCATCATCAAGAAATCTACAAACAATAATAGCTGGACAGGGTGTAGAGAAAAGGGAACCCTCATGCACTGTTGGTGGGAACGTAAACTGGTACAGCCACTATGGAGAAGAGTATGGAGGTTCCTTAAAAAACTAAAAATAGAGCTACCAAATGATCCAGCAATCCCACTCCTGGGCATATATCCGGAGAAAACCATAATTCAAAAAGATACATGCACCCCAATGTTCATTGCAGTACTATTTACAATAACCAGGACATGGAAGCAACCTAAATGTCCATCGACGGAGGAATGGATAAAGAAGATGTGGTACATATATACAATGGAATATTACTCAGCCATAAAAAAGAATGAAATAATGCCATTTGCAGCAACATGGATGGACCTAGAGATTGTCATACTGAGTAAAGTAAGTCAAACAAAGACAAATATCATATGATATCACTTATATGTGGAATCTAAAAAAAGGTACAAATGAATTTATCTACGAAACAGAAAGAGTTACAGATGTAGAAAACAAACTTATGGTTACCAGGGGGTAAGGGGGAGGGATAAACTGGAAGACTGGGATTGACATATACACACTAGTATATATAAAACAGAAAACTAATAAGGACATAGCACACGGATACTCTACTCAATACTCTGTAATGTACTATATGGGAAAAGAATCAAAAAAAGTGGGGTAAAAAAAACAAGACTGGGGAGACTGAAGAGACATGACAATTAAGTGCAATGTGCTGTCTTGTGCTGGGTCTGGGACAGAAAAAGATCATGGATGTAGAAACTGATAAAATCCAAATATAGTCTGAAGAATAGTTAATAGTAATGTTAGTGTTGGTTTCTTAGTTTTGACAAGTGTGCCTTGGTAATATAGGAACTGAAACTGGGTGAGAGATATATGGGAATTCTCAGCATTATCTTTGCAACTTCTCTGTAAATCTAATATTATTCCAAAATAAAAAGTTTATCTAAAAGAATGCAGCCCAGGCCACAGAGAACCCATTTGCAAGCTGGACTCACCCAACAGTAAGTAAATCTTGCACTGTCTCAGGAAACCAAGTATGGAGGCACCTGGTAGCACACACCTTCTCTGGGGACCAGCCAGCCTCATGTCCTAGAGGCTGAACACTGCCCTTAGACAGCTTCCCCCCAGTCTGAAAATAAGGAGCATTCTAGGGAGGGAGGGCCAGTCATTTACAAGTTTTACTGAACTTTTCCCCATGACACCAGTGAAACACTTAAGAGCTGATAAGAGTTGCACTCATCTGCACTAAACCTTTGTGAGAACATCAATATTTGATTTAGAGCAGCACTTAATGCAAAAAGTCGCCAGGAAATATCGACCAGAAAATTACCAACTCTTTGGAGAAGAAAAAATTCCTTTGTTTTCTGGGTAAAATGATGCTCCTGCCCATGACCAGGGGCTGCAAGTAGCGAATCCCTGGGGTTCTCTTTGCAGACATCCTGTTCTCTACCAGCTTTTACTCAATCTGAATAAAATATGTCCTCCCAAAATGGCATTTGGGCACAGCTATATGATAAATGATCCCAGCTAGCCTTCCCTGAGCACATTAGATGGGGTGGGACAAAGATATAGGATGTCACTGAGGAAGAAGGAAATGGCCTTGTCTCCTCCCTCACGGGCTACTTCCTGGATGGCAAGAAGCTGAAGTCAAGACTCACTAATTCACAGAGTCTGGAAATGGAAATGCATAGATAGAAGGTCTGGGGCCACCCACAGGCTGATTTTTCTCCCCGGTGTGGGCTCAGCTTAATACAGTGTCCTTGAATGTCAATCCTGCTACCAGAGGGAAGAACAGAGCAGGAAGCCTTACTGGTGAGCTGGGACACAGAAACCAACCTCAGCAGAAAAGCAGTCACCTCTCCAGCCTGTATTCATGTGAAGACTGCAAGCCATACAGAAAGGACTTCCACCAGACTGTGAGCTTTCCCAGGCCCTGTATCCCACCACAGGCTGCCTGGCACAGAGGAGGCATTCAGTAAATATTTACTGAGCCCAATGCAGCAGACCATGCCTTGAGCCGATGCCCCTGTGTTGCAGGGTCCATCTGAGGCACCTCGAGGGAGGCCTTATCTGGCCCCTCCTCAAGTCAGACCTGGACAGCAGCCAGCTCTCTGACACCACCCCTAGCCCTGTGGTTTGGGCCACAGAGGAATTCTTCCGGTTCATAATCCAAAGGAAGCAACTTCATTCTAGCAACAATGAATGATGGGAAAATCAGCCAAAGTTTCATTTATTGCCAGAAACGGGTTCCCAAACAGAAGCAGGTGGTAAAAGAAGGGGACAGGGGTGATCACTCCACGAGTTAGCTTATTGCTTTTCCTGCGTTGGACTGCTTGCTTTCAGAATGGGGAAGCGCTCTGGGAACGAGCTTATGTAAAGTGGCTCTACAGCATCGGCCCCCAGTAGGTGCCTGGCAAATCTCAGCTTCCTCTCTGGATGTGTAATGGTGATGGGGGGAGGGAGACTGTCCAAGGGACCCAGGACACCCCGAAATCTTCAGACTCTAGGACACATCCCTGGGGGGAAAGGTGTCCTCCAGGTCTGCATGACAGATGCCATCTGAGAGAGCCCTGCACTTCTGAGACATTCACACAGAAGCTTGTGTTTTTAACAGGACGACTTATGTACCCAAAGATCATTTCACAGAAGCAACCTCAACTCAACAAACTTCTCACACAGGACAGAGGCTTTTATGAGGTCTCTGAGGTTTCAAAGGTCTTTTTTTCCCAACAACTGCACTGTCCCTGTGAGGCACTTGCACTTACCAACGGCTAGTCCTGGTGGGCCGCCCACCAAACCACCAACGAAGGCCACGGCCCCCGTGACCAGGGCGCCCCTCCCGGAGTGCCTGACGGCCGCCCTCATTTTCCTCTCCTCAGAGACGGAGCACAGCAGCCTCATGATGTCCTCCACCGCGACGGGCATTGCAGCAGACCTCGAAGGAAGCATTCCAAAGGAGAGTTTTAATGAGTGAAGCATATTTCTACCCAAATGTTGCTCTTCCTAAAGTTTTAAGGAAGGTTCCCCATTTTTGGTACAGAACAGTACCTCTGCTGTATGCACGATGACAGCACTCCCCAGTCATGTGCCAAGTCCTTTGCCAAAGAGAAAGCAGGGCAGCTTTCAGTTAATAAGCAGACTGAATCAGCAGGGTGGATGAAAGGTCTTCTCTGCCCTCTGATTAACTTCTGATTTACAACAGGTTAAGGAGCAACGCTGGCCACATGTTCCACCAGTTCATCACGAGTGAGGCAAGTCTGAGCTCTCTTGCATCAGGGCCTTGCAGCTGGCTCAGGCAATCCCCGAGCACAAACCTTGGCCGAGTGCACAAAGTCCCAGCCCCTGGTCGTCTCCTGTGTGACAGGGCATCTCTGCCCACGCCAAGCCAGAGAAGGGGAAAGCACAGGACTCTGCAACCGCACAGCCTTCACCCACCGGATGACCCTGAGCAGAATGGCAGATTCTTCACCTGTAAGATGGAGATAAACCACCTATAGGCTGGATTCTTGCAAAGTGTAAGTAGAATGGAAGCAAAGTGCCTGGAGCGAGTCTGGAACACTGCAGACTCTCAGACATGATGGCTCTAAATAAACGTTTGGTTCCTAACATACACCACTGGCTTCTATAAGCAACCACTCATAGAGTCAATCCAGTTCTACTTATGAGACATCAAAGGCAAGGACAGGATGATGTAGTAAGATGAAACAACCAGAGAATAAAAGAAATCAAAGAATTCCAGGGGTTTGCATATGGATGGACAGATGACAGATGGATGGGTGTACTTTGGAACAATGACCTTTAGAACAATCCTCTGGGGTCAGGAAACTGTTTGCCACACTAGCAGGAAAAGGACAGGCAGGGGCAAGGGTGCGGGCAGGTCAGGCTCCGCCCCAAGGCTGGTGGGAATGGAGAGCTTTGGCACTGATGGGCCACCTGGCAGGATAGGAAGTAAAATCAAAGCAGCAATGAGCAGGTGATTCTCCTTCCAGCTTCGGCTAGACCCAAGGCTCGGTGGGCACTTTCCTTTCTCACCAACACTCCCCTTTTCATTTAAGGCTGAGACATGCAAACATTCACTAAAGGAACTCGACTGTGGAAGTTTGGAGCAGACTCTATTACTAAATATCTTTTGGATATATGAGGGTTTTTTTTTAAACCCAAGGATAATCCAGAATTAGTCTCTAATGTAAAATTATCCTCCCAATCCCGAGAGAGAATTCTCAGCCCTTAGAATAAATCTATGGATCTCCTGTATCACCAGTCAGAACGTCTTTGTAGTCCCAGGAGAGGTAAGAGGGATCCTGTGCTCCAGCCCCTGTAAATTTCCCCTCTTTTCCTTTTATATTCTTGACATCAGTGATTCTCCACCAGTGCATAGGAGTCACTGAAGATCTTGTTAAACACGGCCCCTATGGGCAGGGTGAGATTCTGTATTTACAAGCACCCTCAGGTGATCTTCTGCCCTCACTTTGGACAGCAAGAGTCTATGAGAGCATGACTCAAGATGTTTGACGTCTGTTACTCAGTCCTTGAGTTCAGAAATGCAAAGAGGCATCCGCCAGATGTGTCTGTTCACCAGGGGTGTGAGAGGCAGTGGAGGGGCAGTCCTGCAGGGTTGCCCAAGGGACTAGAGGAGAATTCAAGTGTGTTTGTCCTTGCTCTGGCTCCCAAGTGTCCTGGATCTGCTAAAATGCCTGCTAGCTTCCAGGTCCCTCTGCTCACCAGTGGTGACCACGTGTAGACAGAGCACATGCCCCCTCCTCCTCCCTGCAAGAGAGCCTCCTTCCACCCTTCCAGAGGTCAAGAATTTTCCAGGCACAACTGTCAAGATAACATTATAGCATTAATAACAGCGAAGGAACTGCACTCAGAAATGGGGGGAGAGAGAGTAACCTGATTTACCCAAAAGCCATGGTCCCGTAAAGCTATGCAAACAAAATGTTTAATTTCAAGTACATATTAAGATAACCAAAGGAATTAATTTCATGGTAAAACCTTTCAAAAAGCTAAAAATCCTCCTGTAAAATATCTAGTCACCTTCTAGCTTAGCTCTGGTTTATATCCAGCTTTTTATCTGTCACTTATGCTGAAAAAAGGGAGATGAAGCACCCTCTGGAGGCTGCAATGAGCCTCCCATTCCCAGAGGCATGAAGACCTTGAGCCTTGCCATGCTTGATCTGCAAGTCTGGCTTCTAGGCCAGTGTACTCTGCCCAGATGCCACTCCTAAAACAGGTTTTCTGGAGAATTATGGATCTGTATTCTTGAAACAGTTTCTGCACAGCAAGAAAAGGTATGTAAAAGAGGAAGGAAATAGATATATACCCATTTCACCCTCTACTGTCTATTAAAAAAGCCCACAAAACAAAAACCAAAAAAAGTTTCCAACCTGCTCTGAATGACTTTAGGTCGAAACCCACAGGGGCTAATGAGACATCACTGTGCAAACGCCACTTCCAACCTCCACTTAGCCCAGTTGGGCCAGCACAAGGCACAAGCCCAGAGCTCTGTAGGACTGGAGAGCCAGCAGGTGTCATGATGTGTGGGAGGGGAGGCAAGGAAGTGGCCTGATTCCAGCTGGGTTCAATGGTTCCACACCATGGGTAAAGAGGTGGCATTGTGGCTGCCTCCATCCAAGGGAATGCTGGTTTAATTTCCTTGTAAGAATCATTTTAGAAGTTAGAGCATCAATAGACTCTTTTTGTGGAAGAAAGGTTTGCAGCCCCATCTCCTGAGCCCTCGCTAAAAAGCTCAGCCTCCCAACTTCTCCAGGGCTGCCAGATTGAGGAAGGAAGCCGGTCCTGCTTCTCCTTCTCCCACTCCAGCTGCCTTTGTCTGTAAGCAGTAGAGAAGTGGGTGAGGAGGGAGGAGACAGGAGCACTCTGATGGGGACAGACCTCAATGGGGCGGGAGTGTGCCTCCCCCCATATCACACCTATTTCAGAATCAGATTTGTCCACGAAACAGGCTCCGGTCACAGGAAGCCCATCTGCCAGCCACAGGGAAGGCAAATGCCAACGTGAAGCCCTGGTTTCGTGTAAGCACCCAGGCTGGTCTGCCGATTACAGCAGGGATCTGGGGGAGAGGGAGATGAGCCTGTCCCTGAGACTATAGCCTGGCTTTCTGAGGTGGACCAGATTGTGAGAGATGAGGAGAGGAAGGCTGCAGAGCTAACACAGACCTCCATGCACACAGCTCTTTTTAAAAATTAGGAAAGCAGGGCCACTTAAGAATCAGAGTGATGTTGCCCACCTGCAATCCTCAGTACTTTCTACTTTGCTGGTGAAATTTACAAAGCTCCAGTGTGCCCACTGGCTCCTATAAACCGTGTCTTTCCACCTCTCTATGCCCCAGGGCAAAGACTGGATCCCATCAGCAAACATTGTCAGATTAGCCCACAGACTTTTTAAAAACGAATTAGTTGCCAGAATTTTAAAATCAAGAGATTTCACATACACCTCAGACTTGTGATTTCTCCTGAAAAATCAAAAGCACAAGCCACACTGGGGCCGCCACCTGCAGCAACGCAGGCCAGAGCCGAGCAGGACCCTAGCAGAGCACACGTTACCTACCTACCTGGCCCATGAGCAAGTCGCTTCACACCCTCTCAAAATATTCCTATTTCTTTTGTTTGTTTGTTTTAAAGGCTAAAGAAGCTACCAGTCCCCACAAAGTTAATCTCCCCCAGCCCCTAAATCAGTAACATCCCTTCCTGATCACCTCTAAACTAGCGTCCAGATTCTCTTCCCAGAGGGCAAGGCCAAGGGTGCTCCGCCCTGCGGATATAACACCAGCCACACGCACCGCGGTTCCTGCGGGAAGTCACACGCGCGGGCACACGCACACACAGGAGTTCCTGCAGGAGGTGACACGCACACACAGCCCTCCGTGTACCCCGATTCTCCATATGGAAAATGAATGCACGAAGAGCGTGCGCCCAGCACGGGAGAGCCAGGCCCGCGACCAGCTGGCATGCCAGCCGCTCCGGGCGCCCCTCCCCCTCCCGACTCCAGCAGCTCGGAGCCCTTTACCTGCGGAGGCGGCGCCGCGAGGTCACAGGCCGGCAGGCGCAGGGACACCAGGCCGCCCCTCCCGGCGCGCAGGCCCCACCCTCCCGCCTTCCGGCTCTTCAGCGCTGGGCCTTCCGGGGCGCCACCCACCTGGTCGCGCAGCAGCAGCAGCCGCCGCCGCAGCCGCAGCCGCCGCCGCGCTCTCGGCCCAGGCCCGGCTCCGGGAGCGGCCCTGCCGGATGCGGCACCTGGAGTGGGGGCGCTGGGGCCCCGAGGCCGCGCGCACCCCTGCCTTCCACCCCGCCCACATCCGTTTTAGGTCCAGGTTCCCTTGGACCTTGCTCAAGCCCGGGGCCCTCCTGGGAGACTCTTTGGCCCTTCGCTCAGGACCTAAGGACCCCTCCCTTCCCCCCATTTCCGGCGCGGGAGAGAGCACGGCAGCCTTGACAAGTAAAGGCGCTGAATTAATATTCGGTGGATATTCGGGGCAGAGTCAAACACCAGCTGGCCGCAGTGCGGGTACCGGCGGCATCTGGGTCTGGGGCTTTGCAAAGGCCTAGCGCCACCTTTGCTTCTGGGGTTCCAAGGGAAGAGGAAGTGCAGTTTCGGGGCAAAGCTGAGGTTGGGGAGGCTCTTGGGAGGGTGCAAAGGCTGAGGGTGGTGGGTAACAGAAGGGCCAGGGGATACTTTAGGGGGCATATGGAGAAGGCTTCCCCCCATCTCCTCCGAGCCCCCCAGACAAGATCTGGCCTGGAACCATCTCAAATCTGAAAAAGACTTCTGGGGGCTTACCTTGCACTGTCTCACTCAATCCTGACAGCAATCCTGCAACATAGGCATGGTTGCCACTGCCATATTACAGACAGGAGAAGGGAGGCAGCAAGGCGCAGAGAGATTGATCTACCCAAGGCCACCAAGACAGTGAGTGTCAAGGTCCAGACTCCATCTTGGCTCCACCTGCCTCAAAGCCCCTGCTTGTAACCAGCACTCTGCCTTGCTTTCCCGGGTGCTGTGGGCATCCAGAGGGTGAGCCTCTTTCACACTACCAGAACAATTTTGTTACTTTTCTTTTTTTTTAATGGGTAAGTACTTTGGGTATGTTTGTTTGTGAACTATAGATATATAGATACATATCTCAGTTTACTGAGGTATGACTGACATACAAAAAGCTATACGTATTCAATGTATACAAAACCTGATGAGTTTAGGGATGAGTTTATACCCGTGAAACCATCACCACCATCAAGGCCATAAATACAGACATCGCCTCTGGACGTTTCGTCCAGCCCCCTTTATTATTATTATGATTTGTGTTTGGGGATGTGGTAAGAATACTTAACATGAGATCTACCCTCTTAGCAAACTTTAGTGTACAGTATGGTATTGTTAGCTATAGATACTATTCTGTATGGTACATCTCTAGAACTTATTTATCTTAGTTAACTGAAACTTTGTATTCTTTATCATCATTTTGTCACTTCTGTTTCCCCTCTGTCCCCATTGTGAGAAAGGGCCTAAAGCATTAACCAGAGTTCCCCTGGCCACAGTGAAATAACCCCATCCGTTCCTGAATAGGAGCTTTTGTATGAGTTTGGGTAACTTTCAAGAGTGAAAATTAACCAAAGTTAAGAATAGCCCAACTCCCTGGGGTGTCTCCAGGCATGGGCCTGGGTGAGATTCTCCTGTTCCTCTGCAGGCAGCTCGCTCTGGTGGCACATTAAGGAACTGGGCCTGCTCACTTCCCCAGAGATGGGGAGGAGAGGATAGTGGGGAAGGAAAGATGCTGGAAGGGAAAGAAACTTCAAGGTGGGGACCCTCTAGAGAAGGTTAACTATAAGAAGTCATGCAAACATACAACCCATCAGCAACTTGGGAACTTCATTCTGATATGAATAAAGTCATAAAATGCACACACCAAAGCCCATAAATATAACACGTGGAACCACATTCTCATAATGGCAGCTGGACCTCCTGCAAAGTGGAGGAGGTCCCATGAATGAGGTGCACAGTGGGGTCTCCATCCTGGTGTGGTGACTGTGTACTGACCCAGCATCCAGCTAGTGCCTTCATAATGCTTATAGTCTTAAGGTCTGGCTGGATGACCTTGGGAAACTTCTCTGTGCCTCAGTTTCCTCATTTGGGAAATGACAGTAATAATAGTACCTGTCTCAGGATTGTTCTGAAGATTAAAGGAGGTAATGTGTAGGAATCTAGATCATTCTTGTTTACATCATAGGTTATGAAAATGAACCTCCAAATTCCCAAATGTGAGCCTCATATGCCCAGAGTGGCAGGAAATTCAATTCCACCCCAGCCTTCATAATGCACCCTCTTCCTGATAGGCCCAACAATCTCCCAGGGTGCTAGGTTTTGTTCAAAGAGCCAGATGGAGCCAGAACTCAGGTGGGATCCCCTGAGGCCAGCGCCCTCATCCTCCCCTTTTCCAGAGGATGAGTGAGGCAGCTCCCCACTTTCACAGCTCTTTCAGGATAACCCTGCCCAGACCCAGGGCTGGATGATCCAAGCACAGGACACACACATAAACCCCTGCAATCTCTTAATAAGAGCATACGAGTAAACCAGATGTCATTTTCAAAACTAAAACGTGTTCTTTTTATTTGAAATGACCTCTAAGGAAGCACCATAGTCTGTCTGGTGCTTAAGGATTCCTGGGGATCTTGATCTAGCCTCGCAGACAGTCATTTGTCCCAAGGCACTCACAGAGCCAAGGTTTTGGGTCAGGAGAGGTTTCAGCCCCACATGCTGGGTCCAGGACATGTGGGGCTGAAAGGACTTCTGAGTCCTTAGCCCTGGAGGCAAAGGAGGTCTCCTCACCTCCCAGTCCTTCCCCCAGGATGCATTCCATTCCTTTCACCTGTGAAGTGTTCAGCACACTTTTTGGCACATACCAGGTGTATTAGTTTGCTGGGGCCCCATAACAAACTGGGTGGCTCAAAAGGGAAATTTATTGTCTAACAATAATATACATCTTTGTTTACTAAATAATTAGCTCTGTTACGTAAACCATAAAAATCACGATTCTCAGATCATTATATCAGAGGAACAAGAATGTTTCTGAATTCTTATAATCTGAAGTTTGATTGAGGATCATTGAAGATCCACAATTAATCCATTGTTAATTAATAAAAGTGAATGGTTTTTAATGTGTTAAAAAAATAAAAAATAAGTCCAAGGAGTTGGCAGGGCATGCTCCCTCCGAAACCTGTAGGGGAGGATCCTTCCTTGACTGTTCTAGCCTCTGGTTGTGGCCACCAGTCCTTGGTGTTCCATGGCTTGCAGCTGCATCTCTGCGTTTTCTGTCACATGATGTTCTCCCTGTGTGTCTGTGTGAGTGTCCAAATTTTCCTCTTATTATAGGACAGCAGTCATATTGGAGTAAGGGCCCACCCTACTGACCTCATCTTAACTTGACTACATCTGCAAAGACCCTATTTCCAGATAAGGGCGTATTCATAAGTACCAGGGGTTAGGACTTGAACATATGTTTGGGGGTGACACAATTCAATCCATAACACCAGTTATTCAGAAAATGCCAGCTATGATGATTATTATCCAAGCATGCACAGCATGCACATGGTACCTGCAAGCATGCTAAAAATACCACTCTCAGCCATGCCTTGCGTCGAGCCTGTTGTATACAGGTGACCATCCAGCCGCCTGCCTTTAGTCTTGGGAGAGCTTAATTCCGAAAGGGTTGTTGAGGGACAAGGTGGCTTTGGGACTGGTAATGAGCTCCTCCTGGGCTTCATCATTGTTCTTCTAAATAAGTAATTCATCTTCTTCCTTGCTGTTTACATCCTTCACATATTTGTAGATGGTTATCCTGTCCCTTTAGTCATTACTTAGCACCACTCTACATATTTGCCATGGTGTTGAGCGTGTGCTCTCCTCATTGTCATGATTAGTATTATTATTTCCTCCTGGCCCACTCCCTGGGTCCCTCAGCCACCATCACCACTGTGTGAATCTCCTTCAGGTCCCTAGACTTTCAAGTAACAAGTTCCTTGGCATGGAACATTAGAAGTCAGTAGTGGTGACAAGGGATGCTTGCAGGCCCTCTGGCCCCCTACTCCTCTGTCATTTTTGTCGGTTTCCCCAAAGCCACATCAAATAAATAGACAAGCTAAGTAAAAACAATGTGCTTACAGTGCAAATACTGTTTCCAGACAAATCTCCCTGTCCCTGGTTTCATCCGGATAATCTCAATTTCTTCAACTATAAAATAAGGATAAGAATTCCCGCTCTCAGCAACCTGGGATTACTGTGAAGACTACATGAGGAAGAGAGTGGAAAAGTGCTTTGTAAACCACAAAGCAGGCGGAGTGGCAGTACCAGCAATGCCTTCAACATACGATTAGATTTCTGCAGAAAGTTCCAGGGGTCAGCTGTTCTAAAAAGCTAGAAATTCTAAGTTAGAATTTACAAAATGAACTTGATATAACTGAGATTCACCCTAAAATCTGTTTGTTGAAAGAATATAGAGATGCCCTACTTCAAAATCTACTATTAGATTTTAGTATTCCAAAAAAAGTGTGGAACTCAGAGCTGGATGGGCCCTTGGAGACATGTTACAGATGGCCCTGAGGAGGCTTTGGAAGGTTATGCTGCTATAAAAGATTTTTTTTTTAATCCACCTTGTCTTCCATTTCAGATCTCACTGAAGAGTTCTTCTGTACCCAGAAGACTTATTTTCAGTCTGAGAAGAATGATTTTCAATGGTTCTGTTGAACATGCAATTCTCATGCAAGTATTTCTATAATTACCCTGTTTCAGTTATAATACAGTTTCTGGAACAATAGGACTTTTATTGTATTGCCATATCTGTTATAATAGATATTTTATTACAGAAAATTATGGTAGAGTCACTATTATGATTCTGAAGTTTTTATTTCAAATTGTTCATAGGATGGAAATTCTTTCTCCCAAGTAGTTTTTACTTTAATGGTGCTTTGAGCTTTTTGGGTTTTTTAAACTTTTTTGGGGATTTTGTTCAATGGCAGAATGTGTTCTTTTGCTCCAGTACATACTGTGGATGAAAAGTTACCCCTGGTGTTTGTTTGTTTGTTCTTAGCATGTGGTGCACAGAAATTTTTTTTTTAAATGCCATCTAGATTGTTCTATATATATCTGCATACACTAGCCTGCTCAGGCTGCCGTAGCAAATACCACAGACTGAGTGGCTCAAACAACAGAAATTTATTTCTCACAGTCTGGAGGCTAGAAGTCCAAGAGCAAGGTGCTGGCAAAGATAGGTTTCATTCTGAGGCCTCTTTTCTTGGCTTGCAGGCAGCTGCCATCTTGTTGTGTGCTCATATGACCTCTTCTATGTACATGCAGGGAGAGAGAACAAGCTCTCTACTATCTCCTCTTATGAGGACACTAATCCTATCAGATCAAGGCCCCACCCTTATGACCTCATTTAACCTTAAGTACCTCCGTACGGGGGGCCCCATCTCCAAACACAGTCACATTGGAGGTTAGGACTTCAACACATGAATCTGGGGACACACAGTTCAGTCCACAGCACTGCATAACTTTTATTATTATTGCAGAAGAAATTCCCAGAGCCCTTGTATTAAATAAAGTTAATAAACTATATTTGAGAAGGAATAAATAGTATTAGTGAGAATGACAACAGAGAAGTTGAGACTTCAAGCACAGAGTTGGTAATAGCCAATTTCAGATGGTGGCCCCACTGGGGGAGAAGAATGGGGGCTGGAGTTTTTCTTGATAAATTTACTGGCCTCAGACCCCCAGCTGGGGTCTGGAAGCATGTTTGTTTGCTCCAGCGTGATGGTTTTGGCCCATAGGAAGATTCCACCTCAGGGGAAAAGGTGATTCTGAAATCTCAGATGTCAGGTCAAGCTCTAGACCCAGTGGACCTGTCCACATTGTAGGATTTAAGAACTATGAAAAGTCCCAAAATATCTGTGCACAGGTCCAGCACCATCAGGACCTGCCTCTGAGTTTAGCCATCATTTCCACGTGCCCCTGGTAGAGCACACTCCCCGGCTTAGAGTCCAGAACTATTGATGGAGGGACAAGTCCTGGGCCCTGGGGAAAACAGAGGATCTCCAGTCATGGTCTTTAACTAGAAAGACCTTAATTCATCCATGCTCCTGGGTTTCTAGATGATTCTTTAGGCTCCCCAAGAAAGAGAGAGGAAGGGATTTCCCATGGTTATGGCATTAGTAACAGAATCATAACAAAGGTCCAAACCTCTTGGTTTCCCAGCCTCTGTTCTTCCCACAGCACACGCTCCAACAGGGAAGGGAGGAGACCCTGGAGGGTACTGGGGGTGGGGGTGCTGAGCATTGGGTGCTGAATGCCTTTGAAGCCTGGGAGGTGGGTAAACACACACACACACACACACACACACACACACACACACACACACACACAGAGTAAACGTGGAGAAAATCAGAGAGGAGACTGTTAGGGAATCTTCCAACGTAGAAAACAATCAGGTAGTTTGGAGCTCCCAGAAGAGAGGGACTTTGGAATTCAAAGCATTCTTTTGAGGCTTAGAGGCACTGGGAGATGGGGTCTCTGGGGTGTTACCTCCTCTCCTCCCCCCACTCCCATCCCACAGTGTGGCTGTCCACTGCAAAACAACTGCCTTGTGGGAATAAAATCCTGACTTCAGGATGGAAACCGGTGAGGAAAGGGAACTGCTTTGCACACATTTGGCCCCTTTGCTGGGCCACATTTCTGTTAAGCAAGCAGAGACTTGTCCTGTGTTCCCATCAATGCTTATCCACTTGTGGACCTCAGGTAAATGATGCTTCATTCACCTCAGTGTTCAGTCCCTGATAAGGCAGACTTTGGGGCGATGGTTTGGGGAGATAAACATATATTATCTCTGGCAGTTTCTGTAAGTTAGGATTTCAAGCATGCGGAGAGGGTACCCAGTAGTCGTTTCTACCAGGGATCCCCTCCCCTGCCCGAGGCTCAGGCAGGTGCCAGGTCCTAGGCCCTCGCCTCTCCTTGGTCGAAATCCCCGCCGTAGGATTGCCTTCCTCAGTTGCCATCGCGCTTTGCTGTTGCGGCCCAAGGCGGGAGACAGCCACGTTGGCTGGGATCACAGGCCCACGCCTTGGTGAAGGCCCTGCCGGTGCCAGCAGCTAGTGGAGAGTGATCAGAGCGAGACAAGAGATTCCACCCAAGTAAGCTCCTCAAAGTATCTCCTGAACCCTCAGAGATTACACCGCCCACACAATGCGAGCAAAGCGGCTTCCGATAATGCGGCAGACAGCGGGGCGCGGGGGCGCGGCAGGGATGCTCAGCGCGCGGGGATGATCGGCGCCCGCACTCGCGCGGGCCCAGGTCGGCGGCACGCCGGCTCACCCAGTGCCTTGCTCCTCCCCGAAAACAAAGGCCCGGGGCCAGTCTTTGCGGGGCAGCGGGGGGGAAGGGCCGTGCTGGCTCCGCTTGAGCAACAAACAGAGCAAGCAGACAAAGGGCATGGCCCGCGGGTGCGCGCGGTGGGGAAGCAGTGCAGCTCGGTTGGAATATCGTGTGTGGATTTGAGACCAATGGGAAGCGCTCCCAACAATGCCCGTTGTTTTCACCGGGCTGATTTTTGCTCAGTTTCATCAAGTAATTTGCATTCCATTTTAAATAAAACAAATGAATTATGGCCGAGTTTTTGTTTTATTTATATTAAATAATGGCTTCCTTTCCTTTATTATTGAGATAGTTCTTCCTGAGCAGGGTGCACAGTGGGCAAAGGGAAGCTCTCCCGCTGGCCAGATCCCAGCTTCCTGTCTGCTGAGCCGGATAGTAAACTCCCAGGACGCCCTTCGTTTGTTCTGGCTGTCCCGCGTAGCAGTGGGAATAAACTAGAACATCAGCCCTCTCCTTTCTTAAGCCTCCCTTTCTTGCGGTGGAAGCTCCAGAATCTCCATGTAGGAGGGGCTCAGAGGCAATGTAGTCAGAAAGAGCTGCATGGTTAAAGGGCTTCTCTTAAAGTGGTATTTGCAAACTAAGCACACTGTTTACTAGGGTTTATGTTGCAACTTTTAAAAAAGAGAATATTTTCTAAAATTCCTTTTCTAAAATTTTCATAAGACTGAGGAAGTGTCAATAGTTGGATTAAGGAACAGCATAACATCACTGTATTTGTTATTATTGCTGCATAACAAATTGCTTCAAAACTTAGTGGCTTAAGACAACAATAAACATCTAATATCTCTCACAAAATTCTGGAGTGCTTTATCTGGGCAGTTCTAGCTTGCGGTCTCTCATGAGGGTGCAGTCATTTGAAGGCTTGATTGGGGCAGGAGGGTCCATTTCCAAGGCCTCATTTCCTTGACACCTGGGCCTATCCACAGGGCAGCTTGAGCATTCTCATAACTAAGCAGTGGGCTTCCTTCAGAGCCAATGATCCAAGAAACAAAGCAGAAGCCATAATATCTTTAGGATCTAGCTTTGAAAGTTACACACCCATCACTTTCTCAACATCCTATTCTTTAAGCAGTCCAGCATTTGTCAATATGGGAGGGGATTACACAAAGGTACAAATACAAGCACTGGAGGATCATTGAGGGCCATCTTAGAGACTGGTTACCACAAGTGATTATCACTGATATTGTTCGGCAGGGGTTTTTTGAGGGTCTGGAGGAGAATACTATATGCCTAAAGCCAACATTTCTTATTTGTCTTTCTTGTCAATGCAAACTTAAATGGTCCATCAACTTTGATGGTCTTCCATGTCAGCCCAGCCAGTTTATTGTGTTTATTGCACAGCCGGTTTATCTGTGCAATAAACATGGACTCAGGGTCCTCTCAGTGCTGGCCTCACCTCCAGATTGGGGAATAGAGCAGTAGTCAAGGGAGACAAGATCCCCCTCTTGGCTCCCTGACGTTCTGGAGAGAGGAGACATAAGGAGACAAACACATGGCAATTAGGGCTATAATGCTATAGGCAGTGCTGTCACCTGGGGGATTCAGGAGGGACACTAAGCCCTGAATGCCATGGTTGGCGGTCTGTATACCTTGGTCCTCCCCAAATTGGAAATCTCCAATGATGCAGGCATTGCATTAAGGTGGCTGCAAGCCAAACCTTTAGTAAATAACAGCCTAGATAAAATGGACTTTTGATCTCATCACAGCCCTCATGGACCACCCCTCATGTATACAACACTCTCCCTTCCAGAATGTGAGATCCACAGGAGAGGAACTATGTTTTATTTACTCCTGGGTCTTTAGTGCCTAAAGAATGACTAGTATGTAATTGGTATTCACTAATGACTACTGTTAGTAATAATTATTTAATAGTTATCAGCCTGTTGGTTCCCCAAGTCTTTCAGTCTTAATGGAAGTTACCCATTAATAAATAAAAGTGACTCAAGCTCTCAATCCACGGACAGTAGAACAGCAGCGCTGAATCCTAGAGACTGCTGATAGGTGTGGTGAAAACAAACTCCATTTCTCCTGAGCAGAAGTCCCTGGAGCCTGGCTCTTCCTGGCCCCTCTCCTAGCCTCCCTTCCCAGCTCCTGCGTCAGCAGCCCTCTTCCTGCTTAGCTTCCCTGGACTGAATGAACAGGGAATTCCAGAGCTTCCCACCAACTTCCCCAAAGCATCTCTAATGCAAGTTGCTCTGTGCTGCAGACTTTGACTAAGGGCTTGCGGCCTCCAGAGAGAGTTACATGAAACAGCATGGTCCATCAAGTGGCCTGAGAGGGAATACTGAGTCATCCGGATTCTTTAAAGTTACTGGGGCCCAGCCAGGCTCTCCTCAGCTTATTGGGTCTCTTACTACTCTCTTCCCAATGGACCAGCCTCAACTCATTTCCACACTCTTCCTAGACTCCCGTTCCCATAGCCAATGTCAGTAACATGCTCATCCAGGCCTCAGTAGTTAGGGGTCCAAAGCTCTGAACTAAGGCCTTACCTTTAGCATCGTCAAAATTGTAGGCTTCATACCCAGCATTCTTCTAGATGGAGGGAAGCCACGGGTATAAAGGTTTACTCTGTTCCCGTAATGAATTACACTCCCCCTTCTCTTTAGAAGGCACAAAATTTCTGTTTTTTTTAATAGCAGTTTTTCATTCTGGTTATACTTAGATATACATACATACCCACAAGACTGCTGATTACATTTTTTCGGGATCTTCTGGTGTACTGTCACTTTGCAAAACAATTTGTTGTCCATGCAGTGACTTCAGGGGCTTTCTAAGATTGTCTGTTCTCAAAGACTGTTTATCAGAGAGGTGGCACAACTGAGTGAATCCCAGCCATTCTGTAGACAGGAGGACTGAGGAAGAAGTTCAGAGGGCATTCTGGAGTGATTTGCAACTCCTCAAACAGAAATATAACATCTTCTTTCATCCTCTGCAGAGTCTGGAGTGAAATTCACACCTTTTTTTTTCTTCCCATCACTTAAAATCAAATTCTCGCCCTTAATACTTCCTTTCAGAACTGCACCCAAAATGATGATGTCTTCTCATGCATATGAATTACCCGAAGTGTATGAGAATCAACCCCACTGGAGTGTGCTAAAGCCTTAACTCAACTGCCTTGAAAGCTGCTAAGCCCTGATTAAGGCAAAGGTGTCTTTTTATTTTATAAGACATTTAGGATAGTTCACATCACCGTGTACAGATGCACTGAAATCGATTGTGGGGGGAACTATAAAGAGAGCATATGCTCCCTGTATCTGTTCCTGAGCCAGGTAGGATGCTGAATTCTGATGAGGGATTAAGGCAGACAGCGGCATCTGTCTCCTTGCAAACACCTGTTTGGACACTGGTCTGACACCCTTCCTCATGTTCATCCTGGGAAGGTGTTGCATTTTCACTTGAAACCTCATGATCTGGCATGGTGTCTTCTGCAGACCACACGAACACTCAACAATTAATTGCCGGAGAAACAAAGCATAAAACATGACTTTTTTTTCTTTTTTGGCTGCGTTGGGTCTTCGTTGCGGTGCGCGGGCTTCTTATTGCGGTGGCTTCTCTTGTTGCAGCAGAGCACGGGCTCTAGGCACACGGGCTTCAGCAGTTGTGGTTCGCGGGCTCTAGAGCGCAGGCTCAGTAGTTTTGGCGCCCGGGCTTAGTTGCTCCGCGGCACGTGGGATCTTCCCGGGCCAGGGATCAAACCCGTGTCTGCTGCATTGGCAGGAGGATTCTTAACCACTGTGCCACCAGGGAAGCCTGAAATTTTATTTTAAACAAAGAGGTGGAACACATTTATTCTCCAAAGATTCAAACACCTGATGATCTCTCCTTAGAGAAAAAACAATGAAAAGTAGCCTCTCCTGTAACAAATTTCCACTAACAGCTTTTGCTGAAGTCAAACTTCGGTGCTGAGCTCAGGACATGAATTGAAGGTACCACTAGGGGGTGCTAGAGATCAGGCAATCCAGGAACCATTGGCACTTGGGAGAGCTCAAACACAGCCGCTTTTAATCTAACAAACTAAGCATTTCACTTAGAACTGTACATTGAAAATGACCTATGTCTTCACTATTTATGCTATGATGAAATTTTTCTATATGTTCTCAATTTGATAAATTTGTGTACCCGGTGATCACATGGAATTTCAAGACTGGCTGAAAGTTACAGAACCCTGGTCTCTATGATAAACACCAAGTATTTTAAATACTTTATGTTTTTATCCTTTTAAGCCTGACACAGACAGAAATCCCACTCATGGACTTCAGTTATTTTCCAGGGGAAGTCAGATTTGGAGACACTGTCTTTACCTGGGTCCTTCCCAAAAGCAGAACCTGAAAAAAAAAAGACTTGGAGGAAGGTAGCTTATTTGAGAGGGGATCCCAGGAACAGGGATGAGGAACCAGAGGAAATGACAGGGAAGGGGGAGATGCATTATTAAGGCTAGTTGGTCACTGCTGTCGGCAACCAGGACTGGATCCTGTGGGGACATATAAAAGACCTCTCAGAAATCTCTGCCTGCCCCACATTGGTTGACAACTCCCAGGGAATGTTAATTTCCTGTACTTCCAGGCTGCACATGTGGGGTGCAGGCTGAATGGGGTCTTTCCGCCATCGCATTAAGGAAACCCCGGGGCCAAAAGCAAAAACACAACTGGGGCAAGGTGCAGTCAGGACCAGGTAAGCTGAAGCTTGCCCAAGACCATCCACCACAGCCATAGCTGGAGCAGAGTTGAAGCCATGAGGATGTGGAGCAGAGCACAAGATATGTCTAATACAGTCCATCCCTTGTACCAGTCAGATCCATTCATGCCCTGCATTAAATCCAATCTGTCACCAAGTCTTCAAGGCGAGGGCCAACCAAAATCTCTACTGTAAATGGATGGTCCCAGAGCTGTTACCGATAGTCATTATCTCCTTTCCACAGCAGACATCCTAGACTTCCCTCCCTCTTGGCAGCCTTCAGCTTGTCTAAACTGTGTGCCCGGGGAGGTGACCACACCTCCACCACTGAGAGTTCTAAGTCCTCAGCTGATCTGTCTTGGGGCCCATGGCTGCTGTGATTGCCCATTTACCTTTATTGCAGGACACAGACTCACCGAGACACCCAGTGGATCCCCTGAGACCAGATGTACCCGGTCTGCTCTCCCTGTAGAGCAACAACTCTATCTCTTTATGATAAGCAGGATCACACTGTAATCACAGCCTTTATTTTTATTGTGGTAAAATATATACCGCAAAAAAATTTGCCATTTTAAAGTGTACAATTCAGGGGCATTAATTACATTTACAATGTTGTGCAATCATCATTATTTCTAAAAGATTTTAATCACCCCAAACAGAAACTCTGTACCCATTAAGCAACAATTCCCCATTTCCCCTTCCCCACAATCCCTGGTAACTGCTACCCTATGTCCTGTCTCTATGAATTTGCCTATTCTAGATATTTCATATAAATATAATCAGAAAATATATGTCCTTTTGTGACTGGCTTATTTTACTCAGCGTAATGTTTGCGAGGTTCACCCATATTGTAGTGGGTATTAGAACTTCATTCCTTTTATGGCTGAATATTCCACTGTGTGTCTGTACTACATTTTGTTTATGCATTCGTCTGTTGATGGATACTGGGTTTTTCCCACCTTTTGGCTATTGTGAATAATTCTGCAAAGAACATTGGCATACGAGTATCTGTTTGAGTCCCTGCTTTCAATCCTTTGGGGTATATACCTGGGAATGGAACGGCTGGATTGTACAGTAATTCTATTTTTAACTTTCTGAGGAGCCACTGTACTTCGTTTCCAATAGCAGTTCCACAGTTGTGCATCACCACCAACAGTGCACAAGGGTTCCAGTGTCTCCACATCCTTGCCATCACTTGTTCTTTTTTTTTTTTAATGGTAGCCATTCTAACAAGTGAGAAGTGGTATCTCATTATGGTTTGATTTGCATTTCCCTCGTGATTAGTGATGTTGAGCATCTTTTCATGTGCTTTGGACATTTGTTTATCTTATTCGAAGACATGTCCATTCAAGTCCTTTGCCTATTTTTCAGTTGAATTGTTTGTCTTTGTTGTTGATTTGTAAGAGTTCTTATATATTCTGGATATTAAACTCTTATTAACTGTATGAGTTGCAATTTTTTTCTTCCTTCCATAGGTTATATTTTTAAGTTCTTGATAATGTCCTTTAATGCTCAAATTTTAAAATTTTGATGAAGTCCAGTTTATCTTTTCCTTTGTTGCTCATGCTTTTGGCATTTGAATTCACTGCCAAATCCAAGGTCATAAAGATTTACCCTTATGTTTTCTTCTAAGAGTTTTATGGTTTTAACCCTTATGTTCAAGCCATTGATCCATTTTGAGTCAAATTTTGTATATTGTGTAAGGTACAGGATCTGTCCTCACTCTTCTGCACGTGGAAATCCAGTTGTCTGAATCACTCCTATTTTTCCCCAGCTCTGACTCACTTACATGAGAAGCTCAAGGTGACCAGGCAGTAGTTATGTTTTTAAGTTCAGTGGAATTTGTGATGTCCCCTAGTGGAAGAGTCCACCTTCCTTCCACTCCTCCACTCCCATCGAGAACCGAGACTGCTCATTTGCCAGGGCCCAAACCAGGGTGGGGACATGAAGCACACATTTCTCCAGTGGGTCACTGAGAGCGATGGGGAGCGGAACCAATCTAACTCCCATCCCTTGGTTCCCAGACCCATATGTTTCAGCTGTTGGAAACATAGGACCAATGTGTGGTAGAGCATACATGCTACAGTCTAGAGGATAGCACCCCAACTATACAGGGTACTGTCCCTAAGGTTTCACCTTCACACAGCCCTGAAATAGGTCATTCTGATGTTCTATTAGGCCAGCTGCTTCTGGATGAAACTTGTCATGAACCCATTGTCTACTTCCTTTGCTGTGAAACAAAACAGATCCCTTGGCTTGAGGCAATGTTGCTTGAATCCCATGCCAATAAACCAGGTGTGTGTAAGTCCTTGGGTGGTTATGCTGGCGGATGCACTATGGTAGGGAAGGAAATGCTTATCTAGAGTAGGTGGTGAGAACTAATCACTGTCTCCTCTATGGTGGAGGGATCTGATGTCATTAACTTCTCACCAGTGGCTGCCTGGTCTCCTTAAGAAATGGTGTCATATTGAGGACTCAATATTGGTCTATGTTGATGGCAGGTAAGGCATTCAGCAGTGGCAGTAGCCAGATCATCCTTAATAAGAGAGAATTCATGACGTTAGGCCCATGCATAGCCCGATCTTTGCCACCATGGCCACACCATTCATGGAACTATTTATTGCCCAAGCATGAGGTTGCTGATGCTGAATCCATAGGACGAATTATCTTGTCTACCTAGTTGATGAATGCCTACTCTGCAGAAGATGCTTTCTAGGGGGCCTTTGCATAAGTCCAAAGACTGGTGCACTCGTGCCCATTTCCACAGATCAGTGTCACTGATTTTCCTTTTGCCTCAGGCTCCAGTGTGGCTCAGCGGAGCACTGTTACTGATCCTGTCTTTACTTAAGACTTTGATATTTTGCTCATCATGGATTTTTTTGCATTATTTTTGACTTTTTAAATATTATATTAACATATTATTTATCTTGATTACTGATGAATTTTTCACCCAAGATGAGTGCCACCCTTGTTCCAGCCCTGGGGGCAGCAGTTACTCTTAGTTCCGCTGGGCATGGGGACACCTCTCCCGCTCCCCTGTCATATGCCCTTAAGGCCATATTTTAGTCCTTTCAGGCTGCTGAACTGAACTGGGTGGCTTATAAACAACAAACATTTATTTCTCATGGTTCTGGAGGTTGGGGAGTCCAGGATCATGACACCAGTGGATTCAGTGCCTGGTGACAGCCCTCTTCAGGGTTGCAGACTGCCAACTTCTCCCTGTGTTGTCACATGGTGGAAAGGGCTGGGAGGGGTGTCTCTTTTATAAAAAGAGCACTAATCCCGTGGTAGAGGGCTCCACCCTCATGATTTAATCACCTGCCTAAGGCCCCACCTGCAAATTACCATCACCTTTAGGGGGTAGGATTTCAATGTATGAATTTGGGGGGAACACAAACATTCAGATCATAGCAGGCCACAGCGTGAGCTGAGGGGGAAGTGTCACTGCATCAGGATAAATGATCATGGGGGGTCTAGGCCCCCTGTTCACGTAACTTGTATGTATGTTCCCCTTGGACTTCCTTGGGCCTGATCCCAAATGCATCATCTTGCATGATGGATTGCAGTTGTGCCTTCTCGGTCTGTGGCTCGATGGGCCTGACAATGCCCAGCTCACTATGGTCAGTTCCAATATCAGTCACTACTCTCCTAGGGGTAGGCACTAAGTCTCTACCAGGACCCAGTCGCACGCACACCACAAGCTGGTTTTCAAGCTGTGAGTATTTCTCTGCAGTAGAAGGAATGGCCTTACTCCAGAATGCTAAAGGTCTACACTGTGACTCTCCTCATGGGGCCTGCCAGAGCCGCGATGAGGCATCCTTATCCATCGTAGTGGGTACGGAGTCTGTCGCCATCAGTTCTGCCAGATGGTAAACCTGAGTGGAAAAGCAGATTGTTATTGAGCCTTCTCTGGCTCTGGGCTCCCTCAGAACTCTGATAAGTGGGTTGGAGAAATATTACCAAGTGGGCAGCTCCTAAAGTCCCAGGAGGTGGGTGCACCTAGCACTGTGTTTCTTTCTTGGTAGTAGATGACTCGACATTTCTGCTACGTGTGCTTTACCTTAGAAGGTATGTCTGGCCCGTCCCAGACCAGTGGGACCTCTGAAAACCTTGCCAATGTGGCAGCGCCCTGAATACTTCTAAGTTTACCTCCTACCGTTGGCATGTAAGTGCCTTCTCACTAGGACATCAGTGTTTGCTGCTCTGCTTGCCAGGTCGTCTTGGCAGAATGTCATAATGGGGTACCCCTGTGCTGTTCAGGCTACATTGTGATGGAGAACCCTGAGGTATTATTTTACTCATGATATTTTGATTCTTAGTTTAAAAAGTCATTTTAAGGACAGTGTCTATGTAGGAATCCTTTCTGGCCACCCCCCCACACACACACACATACACAGAGTCCCTGGCACATCAGTAAATGTTGGTTGGATGGATAGATGAATATAGGAATGGATTTTTTTCCATCTCCTTGGAACTTCTCCCAAAACACCAGTCAAGTTGCCCATGTAAAGTAGATTCCCACAGGGTAAATACAGCGACTTATGGTGAAATTTGAATAAGATCCATAGATTGGATTACAGTACCAAATCAGTGGTTATTTCCTGATTTTGATAATTGAACTGTGGTTGTATAAAATAATGTCCTTGTTTTTAGGAAATACACACAGAAATTTTTAAGAAGAAAGGGAATTATATCTGCAACTTATTCTCAAGTGTTTCAGGAAGGAAATTATCTATCTATCAAGAGAGAATGATAAAACAAATGTGGTAGTATGAAAACATTTGGAGAATCTGAGTGAAGGATATATAGGAATTCTTTGTTTTATTTTTTCAACTTTTGTGTAAGTTTGAGATAATTTCAAAATAAAAGTTAGAAATGAATGCATTAATAATTTTAATTAGCAAATCATTTATAAATTAGTTTCATTATAGTAAAAAGCAAACAACATATCCTTGAGAAGAATATGTTCTCTCTTGGATATGGATATCTCTTGGATATAGATAGATATCTCTTCCATATAGCGGATATGGAACATCTTTGTTCGCTGGGAACTCAAAGTGGACAAAAAGCCCAAAAAGAATCCACTTAAAATAAATACAAAACATGATTTGGTTATTATCTTCAAAATTGAACCTATCAACTATTGAAAATAAGTTTATTTTCAATATTTTACTTAAACTAAGATCTAGATTATACCTCCACTATGCTCTCTAAATTTTAGGGCAAAGAATGAATCAACTATTTTTATTTATAACTTTTATATTTTATCTTATTATATATTTATTTTATTACATTTTATTTACAACTTTTATATTTATAACTGTTTTACTTTTAGGGGTAGAATGCTTTTCTGGCAAAAGTATATGATGACATGATATCGCATCCTTTACTTTTGACTTCCACAGGACAATCGCAAAAAGATCATTTTTCTAAAAATATGTGAGGCTTTGACTATTTGACATTCAAATAATTCTCTTTTGAATTCCTATCACATCAACATCCTTGTCGATTTTCTTTCTTTTGGTACTTATCTGGTCTAACTTAGTCATATGCTCAAAGGCTTTCGTATGATTCCAGAAACTCTCCACCATCATTTTCATCAACTTCATGAAATCCTTCATCATTGTCAAGATTTTCAACCTTCCCTCATAAATTATTTGCATCCCATGTTCATTTTATTGGTGTACATTTAGACCAAGATGCTGGCATATGGCAGGGAGAGGCTCTGGTGTTAAGGAAAAAAAGAAGTTTGAGTGGTGTGTGTGTGTGTGTGTGTGCTGTTCCCTTGTGTAGCTGCAGACCTCTCTGGTCAGGAGAGCTCCTCTCTCTAAGCAGATTGAGCCTCAGGGATGTGGAACAGTGGAGGAGACTTTTCTCCTGAGGAGTTGGTAGGAAGTTTAGCATTCGCCCAGTTTCCTTGTAATTCTAACTGGAATCAGGGACCCTTAGGTCTGATGGCCTCTGTTTTCTGCTGGAGCGTGATAGGAGAGAGAAGCGGAGACTTTCATAAAAGGCAAGTGGCTTCTCTCATCTAACGGTTCAAATTATGTAGTCAAAATCCTCCTACTTGGTTCCTGGGAGTTCCTCAATTCTTAACACTCAAAACAAGGAGTGTTAAATGAAGGTTGGGGCTTTTTAAAAAGTGGTTTTTAAAAGGGGGGCAGGGGAGGGATGACTAGGCAGAGCACAGAGGATTTTGAGGACAGTGAAAATACTCTGTATGATACTCTAATGGTAGATACATGTCACTATACATTTATCAAAACCCATAGAATGTACAACAGCAAGAGTGAACCCTAACGTAAACTATGGACTTTGGGTGATAAGGATGTCAGTGTAGGTTCGTCAGTTGTAACGAATGGGCCACGCTGGGGGTAGTGCTGCTGAGGAGGAGGCTATGCACATGCAGGGGCAGGGGGTAAAGGAGACAGCTCTACCTTCAATCGATTTTGTTGTGAGCCTAAAACTGCTCTAAAAGAATTGTCTATAAAAATTGAAGAATTTTTTAAAAGTTATGTCAGTACTTGAAATTGGAGATGATCTGAGAGCCACCACTTACTGTGTGTTGCCAGCTCTGGGCTGTCAGCTTTGTGTCTGTGATTACTTCTCTATGGAATCTCATCTCATGAATGTACAAAGTAAAATTACTTTATTTTACCAAGTACTGCCTTCAGCCATTTGCTGTTGAGTTTCTCCTTTCAATCCCTTGGGGCGTCTCTATAGTGGACAATATATCAACATCACCTTGGCCCCTTCTATACCTAAAGCCTCCCTCTGAGGGGCAATCTGGGATCCCTTCTGCCCCACAAGGGCTGTCTTCTACCTACACATGCATCGCACGCCCCCCTGACCCTCCTCGTCCTCCATGTCCCTTTCCCTGGTGCCTGAGGACCTGCTGAGGTCCCCATTCTCAGAGGGCTTCAGGGAACTAAGGTGGGCGTGTGCCCCCATCTTTCTTCGCAGACTTGCTCCACTTCTCAGGACACTCCAGCGTCTTCCACCTTTAGACAAAGATTGTACTCCATCTCTGGGTCCACAGAAGCTCCTGGCTCCCAGGAACACATCTTCAGCTTGCTTCCTCTGCTGGGCCTGCAGGTCCTGAATTCAGCAAACACCTCGGTGGGAATGAGGTGCCAGCCCCCTTTTCCTGCCGGTACCCTGATCTCCCCTTCCTCCCTTCCTTCCTTCCTTCCTTTCTTTCTTTCTTCTTTCTTTCTTTTTTCTTTTTCTTTCTTTCTTTCTTCTTTCTTTCTTCTTTCTTTCTTCCTTCCTTTCTTTCCTTTCTTTCTTTCTTTCTTCTTTCTTTCTTTCTTCCTTTCTTTTTCTTCTTTCTTTCTTCTTTCTTTCTTCTTTCTTTCTTTCTTTCTTCCTTCCTTCCTTCCTTCTTTCTTTCTTTCTTTCTTTCTCTCTTTCTTTCTTTCTTTCTTCTTTCTTTCTTCTTTCTTCCTTCCTTCCTCCTTTCTTCTTTCTTTCTTTCTTTCTTTCTTTGCCATGTGAAGACACAGCAAGTAGGTGGCATCTGCAAGTCAGGAAGAGAGTCCTCGCCAGAATCCTGCTGAGGCACACTCTGATGAATCATGCTGGCACCCTGATCTCAGACAGCCTCTAGAAACTGTGAGAAATACACTTCTATTGTTTAAGCTGCCTGGCCTGTGGTATGTTGTTGTGGTAGCCTGAGCTGACAGAGACAGGAGACTGGCTAGGGGTCTGGTCGAGTGAGAGATGAGGGAGGCTTAGGGCACAGTGGCCGCAGGGTGGGGAGGAGAGCTGACACGGCACAAGACACATGCTATAGGGTACACCCACCTGGTGATGGTTTGGACGAGGGGCTGGGAGGAAAGGGGCATCAGGAGTGACTCCTGGGTCTGGGCTGGAGCTGTAGGGGAGGTGGACATGCCGTGTTCTGGGGAGGACAGCAGGGGCTGCGGGATCTGTCGTGTAGGGTTTGGCTCTAGAGCAAGGAGGGACCTGAGAGGTGGGGGGCCGTTGGGAGGGTGGGGAGTCACTGAGGCTGGCACGCAGAGGATATCCAGGAGAAGGCAGCAGTCAATCACCATGGTAAGGCCTTACCTCTCAGCCTGTTTGTTCAGTGCATTCACCCCACCTACCTTCCCCCTGACCCACGTTGCTGCTCAAGCAGTCTATGCTCTGGGCCAAGGGACCCTCTTGGCTGTCCCCATCTGTGAGGAGGTTTCCCTAGTTTCGAACCATCACTCCCGACTCCACAGATCCATGCTGCCTCCTTGAGGCTTTCCTCAGTGTCCCCAGTTCTTTACTCTGCACTCCCCAGCCCCTCCGTGCCCCTCTTCTGTCTGGCACAAGAGTTGAGCGTGTTCTTGTCTGTGTCCCCAGGCCGTGAGCTTCTCACAAACAAGGGTCCATGCTCTGAACAGAGGGTTTTGCTTCTGAGCAAAGGGTCAGGCACCTGGTAAACGAGTGAGGAAAGTTTGCTGAATGACTATGTGAGTGCATGCCATCAGCACACGAGATTGGCAGCCTGGGCTAAGTCACCCGAAACATCACTTGCCAGTCAGAACAGCCCCACAGTGCAATGCTTTCTGCCCTTCTGTAGTGAGCAGCCCATCCCTGGAGGTGTCCAAGCAGAGGATGCATGGACACTGTCCAGGGCTGGGAAATGAGTGAGGAGATTCCTGCAATGGGGGGAGGTCAGACTGCACAGGCCTCCCCGCTCTGGGGACCTCCCAGCATAAGAACAAAGCAAGAATAATGATCATGGAAAGCTGAAGGATTCACTGACATAATTCCAGAGTTTGGCACTTAGCTTAATCTGAAAATATTTGCCAACTGTTATGAATAACAATACTTGCAGCTTAAAATGCTTAACCTCCACACTCCAGAGTGTGAAGATGAGCCTCTACCCAGACAAAGATGTGCGCGCTGCCATCAACGCAGATTGATGTGGGGAACCTGCGGGCCTGATTGGTGGCGTCTCAGTCACACTGCCTCCCCCGGGGCCACGCTGATAACCTGGCTGACAAAGACAGTAGGATGCAGGTAGGGGAAGGTTCATAGGCCAGAGGGCTTGGTGGGCCTGGGTGTGGGGTGATTTCTAGCCCCCCAACTCCTCCTCATGCCCACACGCATCGTTTTCACTGTCCTGAGGTCTCTGGACTGTCTTCCCTTGGGCACCTATAGGTTCAGGACATCCTCACAGCCATGTCCAGGGTCTGGCAAGGCTCTGTGTGTGTGAGATCATGGCTGCTGCCTAAAATGGGCGGCCGAGGTCACCGAAGTTCTTGGGTACAATCACTCCGCACATCTGTGGAGGTGGGGGGCGGTCTCTCCCCTCTGGGGAATGGCTGAAGGACCACGGAGCTCTGTGTCTACAGGACACGTCTGCACAGGGCATGGGACAAGGGGAGGTACATGTCCACCTGGGGCTTTTGGCAGCACGTGGCAGAACGTGCAACTCGAGCCGGCTCGAGCGTGGAAGGAAGCTCGTTGCCCATCGCAGCTGAAGCCCGAGGCTGGGCCGCCTGAGGGCCTCGTGCCTTCTGCTGGGCACCCTCCTCCCTGTGCCACAGCCCCACTCTGCCGCCAACACCCAGGACGGCCAAGGCCAGAGCCCCTTCCTGTGGCTTCAGCTCAAATCCTGGGGTCCTCCCTCTCATGGGCCCAGTTTGTGGCACCGCAAAACCTTCACTGTGGCCTGGGAGGGGGTGTGGAATATGACAACTGATCCCCAGGGCATGGTTTGGGAGTGGAAAGAGAGCTTCCTTCCCCAGGAAAGCTGGGGAGCTCTCACCAGAAAGAGAGGAACAGAGGCTGGGCAGGAACTGTGTTCAGTTAGGGGAGGAGAAGAAAGAGAAGGAAGAGAAGGCTGGCTGCTTCGGCCGGTTCAACCAGCTGGGAGACCAGGGCTGGCCGACCTGTCAGAGGACGGGCGCAGGCGGCCACGTGGAGAAAGACATGGAGCAAGAGAGACCTGAGCGCTCAGAGACCAGAGGACAAGAGAAGTAAGGCAACCACGATGAAAACAAGTCTTAAAAACTACCCTCCACTCAAACCTTATCCTTCAGTTAACTAGATTTTTTTCAGGGAGGAATTATCAGCGTAATTTGGAAAAGCATCTCTTGGGGGGAGGACCAGGGGAGGGAAGTCATCTGTGTAGCTGTCCAGGTCCCACGGCCTGGAGCCCCGGTTTCCTGGCTCAGCTGTGGGCTCAGCATGGCTGGCCTCTGGAGCGAGTGTTTCCTTTATCCTGCTTATTCCACAGACAGCTACCAGGTTCCTGCTGTGGGTGCTGGGCCCTGTGCTCACTAATGTTCTGAGCAGAAACGACAGGGAAACGTCCCTGCTGTCACAGAGCCCAGGTTCTGCTCAAGAGAGGAAATGGCAGGAATAGAGAAGAATAATTCAGATGATGATACAGGCAGGGAAGAAAAGAAAATAAGGTGAGAGAGCAAGGCACTTTGGGGCAGGATGTCCAGGAGGGCCTCCCTGAGGAGGTGATACCTGTACTAAGCACCAAATGACAGCAAGGAGCCGTGCAAGGATCTGGATAGAGCGTCCAGGCGGAGGGAACAGTCAGAGCGATGGTACCGAGGACAGAGGCACTGGGCTGGAAGGTGCGGCCTTCTGGGGAGCCCCCTGCTGGGTCTCTCTTGAGGGGCTCTCTGGCCCTCGGCTGACCGTCCCTGACAGTGGCTCCCTGAGCACACGGGGGCACCTGGACCCACACGCGGGGAGCCAGAGACAGAGGCTAGGCCGGCTCCCCCAGTACTGTCCTGAGAACACACAATCCCTTCTGTTGTTGTTCCTCAAACAAGAAAGTAGACATGTAAGGCAGACAGACAGTAAACCACCGCAGAGCTGTCAAGTTGGCAAAGCTCGTCATTTCTTACCCAGAACATCCCCTTTAAATCCTCAGCAGGACAGGGCAGGACCCTGGGGGTCTTGTCAATTCTCTGACTTTAGGAAAGAATCTGACCAGCCCAGACTCGCTAACAGGCTTGAAAGTGGCCTCTGGTCAGGCCAAGGGTCAGGTTGGGGGGCGAGTGGGACCATAACAATGTCTCCTTTTTGTTGGTGGTGGCTGTAACCCGCCTGGTGTTTTGATGCCCACACTTAGAACAAAAGCTGCTGAACAGAACAACCATGATTCCTGAGAGAGAGGAATACTGGAGAGATGAGAGAGGAAGGGAGAGAGAGAGAGAGAAATTGGAAGTTGTCTTCTGCAAACGACCAGGCCTCCACCAGGTTGGTACCATGACGGTACAGGCTGGAGGGTGGATTTTAAAACATAGGCAGGCAGACAGGGAAGGGCCTGGGGGTCACAGAGCCTTGTCCAGGCTACCGACAAAAAACTCCAGGCCTCTGCTCACCGTCTTAACACTGAAGGTCATGCCCACTGACAAACCTGACTCCTACTGCAGTGAAGGCTTGGGCTGTGTTCTCAGGGCCCTCCCAGCGTGCTCGCCTGCTCAGGAAGCCAGCTGTTCTGTTGCCCTAAGGAGTCACCAGGCACAGGACCCCAAGGCTCTGGAACATCGGCCGAGGTGGCGGCAATAAAGGTAGAAGATGTACAGGGACGCAGCAGGCTGCCGAGCCTTGTCCCAGGCCACCTGGAAGAGATGTGGAGGCTGGCCCCAAGCAGCAGCATCTGTGGCCCTCAGGGCAGGGCTGGGCAGCTGGGCCGGGGCGCTTTGCAGGTGGTCCTGCACAGCTCTTAGCATGCCCTTGCTTGCCCATCTGTGAAGCGGGCATGCCACTCTGCGCCCTGCCTGCCTCACTGGGTCTGTCCATCACTCAACATTCAACAAAGAACACCTACCACACGACCAGCCTCTAGGTCATGGGAGACATGGGTGGATGAATGCTTCAAAGAGGTTTATAGTGGCTGGCTTATGACACAATGTTCCCACCTTGTCACTGTTGGTCTGTTCATCTCCCCCAGGGCATGGACCCCACTTTAGGGGTAGGGACTGAGCACAGTTTGAAAAAGGTGTGTCACCTCTAAGCCAGCACAGGGCCTATCACATGCTTAAATATTTCTTTCTTTTATAAAGGATGTGTCAGTGTTTCTGGAATGTGACTGAGTCAGGAGCCTGCGTTCCTAGGGGAGACTCAGGGGTTCAGGAAGAAACTGAGGCTCTGATGTGCCACTCAGTTCTTCATAAACAGATGGGCTGGGTCAAAATGTGGGCCCAGCAAATAGGTCATCTCTGGTCACCAGCCTCAGGGCCTCTGCTGAGCAGGGCCTCGGGAGAAGAGGACCTCAGGACCTCACAGGTCTTTCTGGAGTCCAAAGATACTCCAAGACTCACCTGCCCTTTCCTATCTAGAAAGGCTCGTTCTGGATGGTGACAGCCCAGCCTTGCCCACTCCCCCCCAGGTAAGCTCCAGGCCACAGTCATCCACGTAGCTCTCAGCCCCGTCCCCATGGACAGAGTTCCCATTTCCTAGAAGGTCACTGATCTCCGGCCTCTAGTCCCAGCTCACTGCCCCTCAAGCAAGGACAGAGAAAGAGCAGTGAAGGCAGTGAGCCTGTGCCTGGGGTGTGTCTGCCCCTGTGGCCTCCTCCTGGCGGGTTTGGGCAGCCTGGGTCAGGAAGGGGCAGTGAGCTCCTCTGGCCTGTGTGGGCGGAGGGGCCTGCCTTGCACACTTTGGTCGGGGACCCTCTGATTTCTGTTCTGTATTTTTACATCCTGATTATTTCATGTACAGCCTTCTGATGGACTCATTTACTGGGAAGCTAAAGATACTCTTAAATGCCTAAAAATAACCTGAACTACTAAAAATTCAGCATTTCTCTCCCTCGCCTCCACCAGCTGGGCCTGTCTGCTTTCACTCCAACACCATCAGGAGCTACAAACAAGATTTACAAAAGTGAACAAGTTTACATGGGCCTGATTAGCAGATTCTATTTTATCTTCAATTTGCCAAAACATTTTGGGGATCTTATTACTGAGACATACTCGCTCTTTCTTTTTCTCTTTCTCTTCCTTCCTTTCTTCCCTCCCTCCTTCCTTCCTTTCTTCCTTCCTTCCTTCCCTCCTTCCTTCCTTCCTTCCTTCCTTCCTCCGTCCCTCCCTCCCTCCCTCCCTTCCTTCCTTTCTCTCTTCTTTCCTTCCTTTTTTTCCTTAATCACTTCAGTTTTGTGACTTGTGCTCTTTTTGTTTTAGTATTTAGGAAAAATTTTTTCTAAATGCAGGCTTCCAAAATTCTCCCCATCTGGTCAGCTGCACTTCCTTTACTTACTTCAATTATTTTAAGAGACTCTTGGCTTCTGTGAATATCGTGCCAATTGCCTGAAGGCCAGTTAAGAATAAACCTGCTAAACCAATAAATTACACTCACCCTTATTTCCAGAGGAACCTTTTACATAAATATCTGCCGTAGAAATAAATCAGATAAATTAATATGAACTCCCTCCTCGCCCCAAACCAAACAGTGAACAGTAATGGTTATCAGACCAGTTAAAAGAATAAACCTATTAAATAAATAAATTTGCTCTACACCAATTTATGTCACCAATGTACTTAAGGGGAAACCTTTTAAAGGAGTAGATTTACAGTGCACACACACAGATCTCCACTGGCTATGTGTAATTACGCATAAGAAAGGCATTACTTTTAAAGTGGATGAATGGGTCATACTTTTTTGATTTACTGTTAGAAACAGAAAAATGGTAATGGCATGAAATAAGCGTTTGCAAACCCATTTCGGAAGACAGGAAATGCGTGATTTACCTAGGGCACCCATCATGTTCTGTATTTCAGATCCAAGTAGATAAATGGCAAGGCAAATGGATATTTGGGGGGAAATCTATAGCCTTTCTGTCAACTCAGCAAGTTAAATGTTTGGAATAAAAATGCAGAGAGTGTCTATGTGTGAGGAAGAAGTCATGATTTATCAGCAATCTGGCAGATGGAAAGCAGGCAGTGCTTACCTGGAAAGGTGAGGATTTCACACACGGGAGGGGGCCCAGGCCCTTTCCCCCATCCCCGATGTCTTTAGCTATGAAAGCTGGTATCCAACTTATCCTGCTTTCCTTCCAGGCCACCGAAACTGTGCCCCCAGTGCTCTTTTTGTTCTGATCTCTTTCTTGCACTTAAAAACCCTGCCTGCACCTCCACCCCATCAAAAGAAGAGATGGATGCCCTGTGACGTGGTTGGGCATTGTTTTCAGGGAGTCCACATGGAGCTATGGGCCTTAGGGTCACTCACTGATCAGTACTATGTACAAGCCTTTATTGAATGCCAGCTGTGTGCATGCACCTGTGTCAGTGGTTGCTTACAGATGCCTATATGATTTCTGCATTTCATACAACTCAGTATTTCCCAAGGCAGAAATCAATATCTAGAAATTGGCCCAGTATCTCAGGAGCCATGTCTACACTCAAATAGAGGGCTGAAACTACAGTCCAAACCCTAAATATTTCCTAAACAGCAGCCCTCCCTTCCTGAATTACCCAAGTCATTTCAGGAACTATTTCCTCTGTTTGTTTTAGCCTTTTGCACACAGCCACAGAGGAAGACCTTCAAGCTGGGCAGGATGGAGCCCCACATTTCAATCCCAGCTTGACTAGTCACTAGCTGGTCACAGTCTCTCTGAGCCTCAGTTTCCGCATCTCCAAAATGAGTATAACCCTGCCATAGCCTCTGATGGTTAAATGGAATCAGGATTAAATGAACTTACCATGTTGGGCAGGCAGTAAATAGTGACAATACCTGTTTGTTGGTAATTGTCTGTTGGTTTTCATCATCATCGGAGAGACAAACAAAAAGTATGACCAGGTGACAGACTGCATGCCCAGGTCTGTCTTAGGTGCTCTGAGGGCCGAGAGATCTAAACCCCAGGCCCTGCCGCAAGGAGGTTACGCTGGTTCTCGTGCATGGAAAGAAGGAGGAAATATTCAGTGGTATCGTTAGTGCTCGGGCAGCTCAGAGAGAAGGGAGCGAGCCGAGTGAGCACAGGCAGAGAGAGGAGGGCATTCTGGGCAATGGGCACAGCCAGGCAAAGGCAGTCTGGGGGATGGAAGGAGGATGTCTGGAGGTGAAGCACATGGGTGTTGGGCAGCCACAGGGCTGCTGCTCAGGAGGTACTCTGGTAAGAGTCAACGTGAGCCCTCTCTCAGCCACAGGGGGAAGGCTGGCTTCTTCCACGCCGTTCCATGAAGCAGTCGGATCCAGCTGGCCTGTCCCCTGCACTCCCAGCCCCGGAGACCCCTCCGTGTGGAGGTTTTCCCTGACTGGGCCAGAGCCTGCCCTGGTTCTGCCTGCAGGACTCAGCCACCAGGCAGGTGCCCCATTCCTGCTGACGGTGGGGTGTCCTGCCTGCCCGTGCGCATATGGGAGGGCACGCCGAGAGCACGAGGGGGCTCCGGAGCCGGCAGATTTACACAGTCAGACGTGCTAAGAACTTTTGACCGGCTTAAGAATAAATATGGCCCAACAAATTGTCGTTTTTATGGATATTTACAACCAAGGCACTTTGTAAACCTAAGAACTAATATTTCCCAGAGGAAATCTGGCTCTCAATTCTTGATAAATTACTGGAAATTCAAACAAGCCCCAGCCCAGGGGTTTCTCTATTTTTTTTGGCTCCAGAGGTGAGGCCTAAGACCAGCTTAGGCTTGTCTGGGGCTGAATGAACCACAGGAGGGCATGAGCAGCCAGTGATAATATAATCACAGCAATCACAGATAATCTCCTGTAGCAATTACTATGCCCCAAGGCATTCTTCTAAGTCCTTCTAAGTATTAACTCATTTAATTGTCCCAACAAACTACTTACGTTGTAGGCTCTGCTATCAACCCCCTTTCACAGATGAGGAAGCTGAGACAGGTTGCAGTAAGATTCAGGCAGAGCATAGGAATCCAATCCAGTGTATTGGTGGGTATATTTTCTGTTGCAAGTTAGAAAACCCAAATAAAACTGACATTTAAGCAAAATTTAAAAAGAAAAGAAAAGAAAGAAAGAAACATATTAGCTCTTGTAACTAATTTCTGGGGAAGTTCTGGCTTCAGGCAGTTTCGGGCAGAAACTCCACCAATGTCCTCAAGTTTCCTAATACCTCCTGGCTTCCCTCTGCTTGCCTGGCCATTCTCACACAGGCTGCCTGTCTTGCTGCAGGGGCCCCAGACTTTAAAATCCCCTCCCATTCAAATGGAGAAGGAAGAGAAAGTGAGGCCCTTGTGTGAGGGTGGCATGGACCCTGGGGCTGCCCACACCAGCAGATGTCCACTTGCCGGGGACAAAGGGCCCAGAGTGGAGTCACCATCCCAGAAGGCCTGCCATCGTCCCAGCAGTGCAGTCACCTCCAGCATAGGGGCAGGGCTTGGGTGCTGTGGCCCTGCATGTCTGCCCCCTTCCCCAGTTCGGGGGTCAGCAGTCTTCCCAATCTTAACTCTCCTGCCTTCTAACAGCAGCATCCTCAATAAAGGAGAAGGAGTTTGTGGGGCTGCTGGGACAGGCAGGAAGCAGTGTATCCTCTCAGCTCTGCGGCCACCTGGCTGTGGGGCCTTGAGCAAAGAGATTATTATCACATTTCTCTGGTTATAAACGCCTTCCCACCCCCTTAAATGTTGATATCAGAGTGTATCTTAGGATTGATGTGTGCCTGGTTCTCCCAAATCTGGTGTTATCAGTGGTGTGTTTTACAGCTGATGACACAAAGTGTCACTTTAAGCCCAGGTGCCACACGGAGTAGGGAGATGGATGCAAGTGGAGCCAGAAAGAGAGCAGTGATGAGGCGATGCCCACACAGCGGGGCTTTGCCCGCAGGAGGCCGGGGCCACTCTGAGGCCGAGCACTGCGGGCTCTGCTCGGGCCTGCGCGTCACACCCTGTCACCAGGCCCAGGTTGGGGGCCACACACGGACACCCGGTCCCTCGAGCCCGGTGGCTGTGCTCCATCAGCACAGCCCAGGCAGCCAACCCCGGCAGCGCCGGCCGCCCCGCGGCTCACAGCCCGCTATCCCAGCCGTGCGGGGCAGGCGCTTCCTCCCTTCAGTGTTGCTCCAGAGAACAACAATGCAAAACAAGCCTCCAAACTCAGCAAACATACTTTTTTGACAGCTTGAACATTAAAAAGAAAAAAAAGCCAACAAACGTTTCATCAAAGCAAAGCCCTCTCCCCACGGCGCTCAGGGTGCGGACGCCGTCCGTCGCTGGCGGGGGCCATGGGAGCCTCAGTCCTTTGAGGCCCTGCCTGCGCAGTGGCGCCTCAGCAGCCCTGGCTCCTGGGGGGTCTGACACCTGGGCCCCGCACACCCCAGGTGGGCCTGCATCTGTGGCCCTGACAAGAGGGCCTGGAAGAGCCATCCTCGCTCGGGTTCTGGCCGGCAGAGGAGGAGATAGGCAGGGAAGCGAGGCCATGGCACCTTGACTGGGATGGCGACACCTGCCAGGTGAGCCACAGTCCCGCAGTGCCCGGAGGACCAGAGTTGGGGCTGCCCAATGCCAGACCTCTTCCTACTGCAACTGAGAGCCAGCAAGGGCTGGACTGGGGGCCAGGGCTTGCTGGGGTCCTGGGACTGGTCCTGACGTGACCCAGAAGGCAACGTGCACAGACGCGGGGACTGACTGGAGGAGAGGAACAGCGTGGAGAAGAGGATGCTGCCCGGGGCTCTGGGCACAGAACACGACAGAAGCAAATTCCCAGATGCAGTCCTGCCTGGTGACGAGGACATATTGGGGGACCAGCCTCACATTCAGGGTAACGTGGTTGGGGGTGGGCTGTGGCTGTACAAGAATGTGGGCTGGGCAGTGCCCAGCGGTGTGTCTCCCTCTCTGAAACAAGGTGAGTTTCTCCACACAGGTCTGTCCCTGGGCTGGCTTAGGGCTGAACTGCGTCCCCTCCAAAATCCATATGTCGAAGTCTTCACCCCCAGTACCTCAGAATGTGACTGTATTTGGAGATAGAGTTGCTTTCAAGAAGTAATTAAGTTCAAATGAGGTCATTAAGGGACCAGAACCCAGGATGACTGGTGTCTTCATAAGAAGAGGATGTTTGGACACTGACACACAGAGAGGGACAACCGTATGAAGACTCAGGCCATCTCCATGCCAAGGTGAGAGGCTTCAGGAGAAACCGACACTGTTGACTCCTTGATCTTGGACTTCCAGCCTCCAGAATTGGAAGAAAATAAATTGCTGTTGTTTAAGCCACCCAGCCTGTGGCACTTTGTTATGGCAGCCCCAGCAAACAAATTCAGAGGCTCCACCAAGGGGGCCTGGAGACATGTACTCCCTCCACACACCCCCTTCCTTCCTCTCACCACCCCCTCGCCTGGTAGCAAAGCCAGAGCTCTGTGAAGGCCCTGGGCTGTCTCAGCTAACACCAAAGGAGCTCCTCATTTCCCATTCTCTCTGCTCCCCTCTGTGCAAGGGGTAGGGCAGGGGGCAAGCAGGCTTCCAGCATTCCTCAGTCCTCGTCCATAACGTCAACACCATCAGGACCTGAATACCTTTTATGCCAGAACTTCAGCCATGCTTTGAGGAACCCAGCAGGGAGAAAGTTTTCGTCTCCCTTGTCTCAGACACTGTGCTTCTTTTAATGCAACCAAATTGAGCACTGGCTCTCTTGTCAGTCCTTGTTCTGTAGCCCCACATTGGCTGCTGTGGCTGAACACCCTGCACTCCACTTTACACATGACTGTGTGTCGAAGCATGTCCTCCACTCTGTGTCACACACTTGGGTTTGGGGCCAAATGTTGGTCTTTACATTTTGTCTTTTTTAAGTTTGTTCATGTGACCTTACATCCAAGGATGTGAAGCTCATCTTTACAGCTGTGAGTTTCAGCATGGGGAGAGGGGAGGGCAGGCACTAGAAGGCCCTTGCGCACGTGTCTCCTGCAAAGCTGCATCTGCAGGGTCACTCAGTGTCTTGTACAACCTCAGCGGCCCCCACTGGGGCTGGCCCCTCAGTGTGTCTTCATCAGTAGGAGGGACTGGGCTTCTTGAGCTTATTTGCTTTGTGAAGCTGAATTTGCTCCTGTTATGTCAAAAATTACTTGGTTCTCCTGAAGTCCAGTTTGGAGAGGAAAGGTAGAATAATGCTGCATCCATTCACTTTGCCAGTTTTCAAAATAATGATTTAGTTAGCCTGCATCCGGCAAAGGCAGGGATGACCATATAATTTATCGTGACTTTATTGTGCAAACTAGGATATCAAGTAAAAGGGCAATGGGTGTAAATCAGCACACTACGGGCAAACCTTAATGCACATTCAACCTATCCAACGGCGACCGTGAGGCTTCGTTTTGTTTTAAGTGTCATTATAAAGTCACTGATTTAAGAATAGTTCATTGGTTTCAATTCACTGCAGCCATTATTCTTACTGATACTCACATTGCACCGTCTTTGGCCAGTAGGAAATCAACACTTCTAAACTCCCTCCTCTCCCTAGGATACAAGTGAAACCATAGGCCTGAAGTGCTATAATTTTTTTCTAAGTACATATGCAAAGCACTTGGAACTATCAGAATAAGCCTTGTTCCCCCTGCACTGCCAAAACTTAGCTACTTGTCACCTTTGGGGAATCACTGGAGGAATCAGGGATCTCTGTGAGGTCAGGAGCCGACTTGAGGGGTGACCTGGGGGCTGCACAGCCTTAAAGACCCCACAGGCAGTCAGGGAGGAGGGAGTCACTTATTCTCTAGGACCCGGGAAGGCTGCTGGGGGGTGGGGGCCTGCCCCTACCCACAGGGCGAGGATTCTACCTGGCCAGGGGGATGTGTCCACCCAAAGCCTGGCCCCTTCTTGACCACACCCTGGGACTCCCTGCCCAGATGGCCCTTGGCCTGAGTGGGCCTCAGGGCTGCATGCTTCTAGGTCAGTAGTTCCCAAGGGGGTGGGAGGAGTGATTTTGCCCCCCTGGAGACGTTTGGCAGTGTCCACAGGCATTTTTTGATTTTCACAACTGGAGGATTTTCACATCTGGTGGTTAAAGGCTGATAGCGTAGGGTGCTTACATCCTACAATGCACAGGATGGTTCCACAACAACCCATTATCAGGCCCAGAATGTCAGTAGGGTCCAGGCTGAGAAGCTCTGCCCTCGGCCCCAGGGATGTCTGTGGGAGAGACGGTCGGCACTGGGACACCCAGGCTCCCCAGCCCTCACACACGTAAGTGGGAGAACACAGGGTAGAGTGGAGGGTGGGTGAGAGGCAAGTCAGGGTCGCTCTCCCAGCTGCCATGCTCCAATGTGAAGCCCCAAAGCCTGAGATTTCTAAAGTGGAACCTGGCCTTCCAGGTCTTTGTGAAGCTATATGCATTAAGGCAGGGGGGTAGAACACATCTTATTTTAGCATTTTTTCATCTTGGCTTATAACTTAAATATTTAGACATGCGGTATATGGCCTCCGCTTATAATCTTGCTCTGGGTGAGGACCTGTGAAACACTCATTCTCAAAATCTGCTCTGTCAGGGACCCAGGGAGAGTGAGGAATGGGCCCTGCAGCGGGCCCCATGGTCTCTTTGGGCAGGGGTTTGCCTGGGATGACTTTGAGATTCCTCACTCCCCAGGATTCCTCACTTGAACCCCAACTGTGTGCAGGCAACTTGCTGGATGCAGGGGCAGCTTACAGTCAGTCTAGGACAAAAGCCCACCAATGATGTTTGTCACCGAAGGAGACGGTGGGACACTGTCAGATCCCAGGACTGGGGCCTGCAGCTCTGGGGAGCTCCAGGCTTCCTCCTGCTGAGTCCTTACCTCAGGGCACGTGGGCCTTCACATGGCCACTCTGCCCTGCTGTACCCACAGATGCAGTCTCCCCCTTTCAGACCAGACTTGGGCCCTGCCAGAATCACCCTAGAGAGAGGTGTCCACTGAAATCTGAGTCTAGACACACAAAGCAGTGAGTGACCTCCGAGATCACCAGTGTGCCCATTTCACAGATAAGGAAACCAAGCCTCCAACTCGTACAAGGCCATGCACGGAGGGAGTGGTAGGGGCCTGGTTTAGCCAGATTAGCCGGTTTGCATAGCACTCTACCGCCTGCTACATCCCTTCCCACCTGGGCTGCCCCCAGGACATGAGTGGGGAGGGCTTTCCCAAACATCAGCATTCTTGAATCTCCAAGGGCTGGTCCTGGTTCTGCTTCACTAAAGAGCCACCGTTAGTGTCCCCCTGTCCTAGCCTGGCCTATTACCTACCACTGGCCCCATGAGGGATGGCCCTAACCCACAGAGGGCACAGTGGATGGGCTTGTCGGGGGCTTTACTCCCCAGTGGGCAGCCTGGGGAGAGTAGGGGGAAGTGCTCATTTCTCCACCAGGCCCTTCTCTCCCCACTGGAAGGCCCTTCTTTGCCTGATGCCCACCTACCCCAGGTCCCAGCCGTCCTGGAGCTGAGGTCAGCTGTGTTACCACCGCTGACCATCAGAGGGCACCCAGCCCAGCGGTTCCTAAAGAAGGTGGAAGGCTCAGAGAGGGCCCTTATTCCAAGAAGAGCCCATAGCATCTTCAAGAAGGAAACAACTAGGACTGGACCCGAGACCTCTGAATGGAGCCATCCCCCACCCCACGCCCTCACACACGTTGGCCTGCTGGGAGCTGGCAGTTCTGTTTGTCAGGCTTTCTGCCATCACTCCTGTTAGGTGCTAAACCTCCCTGACCAGGTCCCCACCTTGTTCTCCATTTTGCAAAACATTAAAATTAGATTCCTCACAGAGAGTCCCATTTCAACCCATGAAGCAGCACGGAGCCCCTGCTCTGTCCCTGGGCTCAGTCTGGGAGTCAAGCAAGAGGCAAGTGTTGCACCCCTGCCCCTGGGATAAGAATGTGAGCTGACTATGGGTGGGGGGCTCAGGAAAGGGAGGGTCATTCTGGTGGGGGGTGAGAGGCTGCGAGCAGGGAGGAGCAGCTGAGCTTTGCTGTAGGAGTTAGAGACTGACCGTGGACCGCTCTGTGCGGACTCAAATGCCGCTTCCCAGCTGTGTGGCCCCGGGCAGGTTACTTAACCTCTCTATGCCTCATTTTCCCCTCTGTAAAGTGGGGGCGATTGAAGTGCTTCTTGGGGGATTCAGCAGGGCCAAGCAGGGAAGTGCTTAGCATGGATGTCAGCATGTAATAAATCTTAGTTCTATTCATCATTATATATGGGCGTATGTATCATCGTTATATTTGGGCTGAGCCTTAATAAAGGGGTACTAGAGGGACTTCCCTGGTGGTCCAGCGGTTAGGACTCCGCACTTCCACCACAGGGGGCACGGGTTTGATCCCTGGTCAGGGAACTAAGATCCTGAAAGCCGAGTGAGGCAGCCAAAAAATAAAATAAAAAATAAAAGGGTACTAGAATCCGCCAGCCGGAAGGAAGGAGGCACAGCCTAGGTAAAGGCACAAAGGTAGGCTGAGTGTCTCTGAACCAAATGGCAAGGGCGTTAGAGTCGGAGATGGGGCTGCTTTTCAGCATTCTGGGTGCAAGAGGAGGCAGCAAGGGGCTTCCCAGCACACCCACCCTGGCTGGCTGCCGCTGCTTCTCCTTTTTCAGAAAAAAAAGCTCATCTTGCTACAGCATGCAGCAGCCAGTAAAAGCACGTTAATCTTTAACGTGTTAGCAAAACAGCCTCCAGTCTGAATATTGGCTCTTCCTCCCATCTGTGGCAGTTTGCAGAGATTTTTTTTAGAGTGGCAGAATGCCTCATCTACATGCCAGCCGGCTGCAGGCGCCCTCCACCGTCACAGAGTAAACCAACCCCCGCCTGGAAGGTGAGGACCAGACCTCTCACCCCAGCCCCAGCCCCACCCACTGCCTCTGCAGAGTGTGAATCTGGCAGAGGGGCTCAGCACCTACCTCCGCTTTGCACAAGTGGCGAGATTTGTGGATTCTACAGGCCAGTAAAATTACCCCCAAAACCAACTGGAAAATTCATGATTTTGCCAAGGAAAGCTATTTGAGAGAGAGAGAAAAGAAAACTACAATCCAAGATCTCCTTCAATTCAGCAAAGAAAGGAAATTTTGACATTGAAAGGAAAGAAGGACAGAATTAAGACTAAAAGGTTTCTGAGCGGATTTAGCTTTATAAAGACCCACCACATTGCCTTCATTTTTCTCCTTTGGGGATTAGAAATAACCCTGGAGAATCTAGAGCCAGAGAACCCAGTGGGGGTTGGTAAGTCCAGCACCATAAGGGTGCCCAGCGGCCTGAACCTGAGCCATCTTGGCTGACCCCTCCCAGCCCACTGTCTCCACCAGAGAACCACAATCAAAACTTAGTTCTTGGGAAACGTAAGTTGCTCCAGCGCTTGTCAAGTGGCAAAGAATCAAGGAAGGAATAAATAGCAATATTTTATAAGTTTTAAAGTGTTATTTTAACACAAATACCAGAGCATCTCTAGCATAAATCAACAGAGACACACAAAAGTATGTTTGTACAAGAAATGTAATAAGCTCGTATGAAAAACAGTGTCAACTGGTACAGATGGCAGAAAAAGCCAATATTCAAATGTATGCTGTTTTACTAACACATTCAAGATCAACATTTTGCTACCTGCTGCTCATGATAGCAGGATTAAAAAAACACACAACACACACATATAACTCACGTGCGATATTCTAACCCAGAGAATGAAAGATTCTGAGAGAAATTGTCAAGTACTTTCTATCATTCATCTGGTGGTTTTAAAGTTTCCTTGGTTCAGAGAAAAATTTGCATCTGAAAATGCAGCTTTCCTCATATCTGCCTGATGTTTGAGAAAATTAGGCAAGGAGGATGAGAAAATATCAGTGCTGCAACCCTTAACGCCCCCTGGATTAGTAACAGGAACAGCGAGGACAGAGCTACCCTAAATGCAAGCTGACTCTGCTTCCCTCTCCATGTACAGCGCAGGCTATTTTCAAGGTGTTTCCTCGGGCACTGTAGCTCTGGGAGCCCCCAAAGAATTCTATGAAGTGGGCAAGCTTGGGAACATTAGCCCCACACTGCAGCTGGGCAAACTAAGGCTCAGAGACGGTGAATAGATGGACAAGGGATCACAGAGCCTAGAGGAAGTAGATTAGGGATGCAGATGGAGCACATTACTCAGCAAGGAAGTTGCCAAGGAATTCTCAACTGTCTTGTGGTGTTTGCTCTGAAACCCAATGATTTGAGAATCAGGCAGCCTGAGTTCAAATCCCAGCTCCACCTGACCTGACCTTGGACAGGTGACCTCACATTTGAGCATCCACTGCTTACTCTGAGAAATGAAAACAATAAAACTGTCCCTGTAGGGGTGGTGTCAGTTCAGCAGGGGCCTAGGCTTAGCCTGACCGGTATAAGCGGGGCGTACAATGTAAAGCTCTATCTAGGACAGAAAGAGCAAGCAGCCACCTGGGAGACAGAGCCGGGCCACAGAGGGTTTGTTTGGTGTTTTTAAAAGTTTTGAAACCATGTAAAAAAATCTAGCCTTTTCACTTAAAGGCCTGGAGTGCTCCTTGACAAATCCCCACCTGGCAACAAGCAGCCTGGGCTGTGAGGGAGATGGTTGCCCTCCTTCCCTGGGTCAGCTGAGCTAGACAGGAAGCGTTGAGGGCTGGGCTGCTGCTTCCTTGCGCTCTCAGCCCCACTGCCGGGCACAGGCAGGGCAGGACATGCCCCATGGCGGGCTTCACAGCCCTAGTGGGCACTGTGCTGGGTTGAATATGGCTCCCCTAGAAGACAGAGAACCTGTGAACACAACCTTGTTTGTTAAAAGAGTCTTTGCAGATGTAATTTTGTTAAGGCTCCCCAGATAAGGAGATATCTTGGATTAACCGGACAGGCCCTAAATCCAATGGAAAGTGTCCTTATAAGAGACAGAAGAGAGGATGACATGGGGAAGAGACCACGTGACGACAGAGGCAGAGACTGGAGCGATTCTCCCCTAGAACCATCGGAGGGAACGCAGTCCTGCTGCCACCTGGCTTTCCAACTTCCAACCTCCGGAACTGAGAGACTACGTTTCAATTATTTTAAGCCACCAAGTGTGTGATAATTTGTTAGGCAGCCTCAGGAAACTCACATGGGCATGGCCAGCAGCTCAGACACTCAGTGGCAAGTGGCCCCGACCTGTGCCCCTCTGGCTTCATTTGTGCCTGACCCCATTGGCTCAGACTCTTAAGAGGCTCCGGTGGTCCCCAGCACAGCCTGCAAGACCCTCGGGACCTGGGCTCTTGCTGCTCACGTATGTCTGTGCTTCCTAAGCTCCTGCCCTACTCACGAGTCGCAGCGCTCCAGGGCACCAGGCTCCACTACCTCCCAGCCCTGGCCTGGAACATGCTCCTCTCCCCAACCCCACCTCAGGGAAGTGGGCCCTGACTCTGACCCTGGCCTCTGTGCTGACCTGTCTCCAGCAAGAACTGCTTCTGCTTTCTAGGTGTCATAGCCCCAGAACCCAGCAGAGAGCCTAAAATGTATGAGTGTAGAGCTGATTAACGTGCAAATAAACTACTGTGCAAGCACTAGCTGAGCAGAAAAGAAAGGGGGAAAGAATGTGATACAATGTTTTACCCATTAAATTGATGCAAATGTAAATGTATGATAGTATCAAGTCTTGGAGAGGACGTGGGAAAATACTCTCACATGTCAATGGTGGGAGTATAAATTGGTACCTCTCTGATGCAATTTGTGGAATATTTAAACATTCTAAACACACATGCTCTATGACCCAGCAATTTCACTCTTCATAGCTACCCTGGAGAAATCTTAAACAGAGGCCCATGCAATAACCTCACTGCAGCCCTATTATAAAAGTGAATGATTGGAAAGAGCCTAGATGTTGAGAGCGGGTTGGTTAAACAGCCAGTGCGAGGTCCCTGTGAGGGAACAGGATGCAGCAGTGAAGAAGCATGAGGTATACCTCTCTGTGCTGACACACCATTGGGCTGGGAAACAGTTGAAAAATGACATGCACATTACAAGACTGTGTTTTTTTTATTAATTTTCTTTTAAACAAAACCATCCCACAAAGTAATACTACCAATCATCTGGGCAGTGGTTCTATGACAATGTGATTTATAATAAGAAATATATATTTGATCTCTCCCCTTGTCTGGCACAGAGCTCCTAAAATTTCCAAAGTGTGGAGAACTATAAAGCTGTCTTTTGTTGTGTTAATGAATGACTTTTGGAAGGCCCCTAGGTCACTTGAGGGTGAGTGCTGATGGCCAAGGGAACCAGCTAAGTGATTAGAGGGTTGGAGCTTTCAGTCCCACCCCCTGACCTCCAGGGAGGGGAGAGGGGCTGGAGGTTGAATTAGTCGCCATTGGCCAATGATTTAATCAATCTTACCTTTGTAAATGAAGCCTCCATAAAAACCCTGAAAGGATGGGCTCGGGATCAGAGAGCCTCCGGGTTGGTGAACACGTGGAGATGCAGGGAGAATGGCTCCCTCAGAGGGAAACTCCACACCCTTTCCCCAGACCTCGCTCTATGCATCTCTTCCATTTGGCTGTTCCTGAGTTATATCGTTTTATAATAAACTGGTAATGTAGTAAGTAAAATGTTTCCCTGAGTTCTGTGAGCCGCTCTAGCAAATTAATCAAACCCAGGGAGGAGGTCGTGGGAACCTTGGATCTATAGCCAGTCAGTCAGAAGCACAGGTGACAGCCTGGACTTGTGATTGACATACTAAGTGGCGGGTGGGCGGGGGGAGGGGGCAGGAGGAAGTGGGGGGTTGTGGGATTGAACCCTTACCCTGTGGGATCTGATGCTATCTCCGGGTAGATGGTGTCAGAATTGAGTTAAATTGTAGGACACCCAGCTGGTGTCAGAGCATTGCTTGTAGGTGTGCAAACCACTCCCCACACCTAACCTCTACAGACATTGGGAATTGGGCAAAGAACTTTTTAGGGCCACAAGGGGGAGCAATTTTGCCCCGAGGGAACATGTGGCCATGTCTGGAGATATTTTTGGTTGTCACAACTGGGCAGGAGCTGTTACTGGCACCTAGTGGGTGGAGGCCACGGTTGCTGCTAAACATCCTATAAAGCGCAGGATGGCCTCCAGAACACAGAATCATCGGCCCCAAATGCCAATAGTGCCAGGGTTGAGAAACCCTGCTCTAAATGCGGGGAAATGTCTGGAAGGACACAAGTCAAACCGATGACAGAGGTACCCTGGGGGGTTTGGGTGCTGGTCAAAGAGAACTTTAATCCTATGGGTAATATTTTCACTTTATTTCCTAGAAGAATACATTTGTGTACTGTCGTGTAAGTGAAAAGACAGAGAGAGAGGGATAAAGGAGGGTCAGAGTGGACCACGGTGGGCCTGGGTCTGTCTTGTTCCCCCGTGTCTCCAGGGCAGCAGTGGGGTTCGGGTGGGGGGAGTGCCAGGGGCTCATTTTGTCACCACTGTCCCACACTCCTGTCCAAAGGGCCTTGGCCTGAGGCAGGCTGGAAGAACCCACTCTGCCCCATGCAGTGACACCCCAGGGAGTGCCAATACTGCAGCAACACCAGCCACATGTTAGGTTTTCACTTTCCCATAATGAATGTGACTTTCAGCAACTTTCCTGAGTGTTTTTAAAAACAGCCTCTTTCACCAAAGCATCATTACCAGCAAATTTCTAACAGCTTCCAAACAAACTTCATATAATCACCTACAGCTCATGGTAACAGAGCTCCTCCATCTTCACAGGCAGCTACAGAATTCTCCTGACAATTAGCTGAGAAGGAGTGACATTTGTGGTGTCATTTGAATGCTTAGCACGGACTTCTGTTTCCAGAAGCTACCAAGACCTGGGGCTGGGGAGGGCTCAGGGTGTTATTATTGTTTAAGCACCTGGTTGATACCTGAACTTGGCAGTGAAGCTAAGATCCCTTCAACCTCATAGTACCCCAGACGTCTCTGCTATTACCCAGTTTGGGGTGTCACTACCAGACCTTTATCCTATGCATTTACATAGATAGATAGATAGACAGATAGATAGACAGATAAAGTAGATAGATTTGCAGTCACAGAAATTGTTTTCCGGGGCTTTTTTCCAGCTATAAATGGCTCCATATTGTGCATACTGTTCCCCAAGTTGCCATTTTCCCCAGTCTTGTGCCTTGGAGGTACTTCTTTGCCTGCCGTGGACTATTATCACATAGTGCCCTGAAGCAAGGGGCGAGTGAGGGCTAAAAATCAGCCTTGCTCCCTGGCCAGACCTGGCTGTGTCAGCACAGAGGCAGGGATGCCTCTTTGTAATTCATCTGCCGAGAAGGGGCGCCTTTCTGAGACCCACACAGGTACCGCAGGGGCTGGCAGGTCTTTGATTGCTGCCCAGTGCCCAACAGCAAGTGGGGATCCCACTTTGAGCAGCTGAACATTTAAGCGGTTTCCATTTGTTGGTCGTGCACAAATCTACCACAGGCATCCTTGCCCTTGCCTCCTTGGCATACGTGTCTCCAGGCAGACACTCTGGGCTTGCCAAAGTGGCCACAGAGTGGGTCTTTTTTGAGTCTCCCCCATCCTGTGAGGAAGGAAGCTTGGGGTACTGTAACTTGTGGACACCAAAGGGGACCCTGGGACTTTCCTGAAGTCAGCTGGTGAGTGAGCATCAGGGCTGGGACCAAGCCCCTAGCATTAAGCTCACTCAGCTCAGGGCTGGAGCACAGCTTCTGAACAGCGGTCCTGTTGTCCATCACAGTCCGAAGCCTGGGACCCCTACACGTGGCTGCCACGGCCACTCTCTCAACCTAGCTCACCCCACAACCCCATCCATCTTTCTCTCTCTCCCTCTCTCTCTCTGTCAGTGTACCCATCCACAATCCACCAGCCATCCATCCATCCACCCACCCATCTGACCATCCATCCACCCACCCATCCATTTATCCATCCATTATGCATAACTCACTGAATAAATAATTATCAAGTACCTACAATGTACAAGGCATTATTCTAGGCACTGGGGACAGGGCAGTGAACGAAACAGTCCAAGATCCCTGAATGGAGCTGAACTTCGAGGGGTAGGGAGGCCACAGTAAAAAAGATCCTTTTGTAAAGCACTAAGTCCTATGAAGACAACACAATGACGTAACCGATAGGGAGGGGAGGGAAGCTAGGGAAGGACTTTCTGTGAGTGATACCTCCTGAATGTGGAGAAAGGACCAGCCGTGCGATGATCTGGAGGAAGGGTGTTCCAGGCAGTGGAACAGCAAGCACAAAGGTCTGGGGTTGGAAGATGCTCAGCATAGGCTGGGAATGGCATGAAGGCCCGGTGGCTGAGGTGTGGTGTGGGGACAGGACATAGAGAGGTCAGTGGGTCGGCTGGCCCAGCAGCAGCCATGCCTGGAGCTAAACTGGGTGACAGTGACATCAAGCATCACGTCTTTGGGGCCATCCTATAGCCTCCCCAACTCTGGAGTCCTAGATTCTAGTCCTTGATCGTGCTCCACCCCAGCCTGCAGGTGGTGCAGCAGACGGGGGAGTGTAATGTGTCCCAGCCCCTGGGGGCTCCAGTTGGCCTAGAAAAGGCAGAACCGCCCCGTCACCCCCATCAACCCTCTCTCCCATCCACTGGGGCCACTGCTCTGAAAACACAACAGCAACAGCAGGAGGTCTATGAACAGGGCCCCAAAGGCTCCCTTGTCTTCAGCACTTACGCATCCTGTGTATGGAGAGAGGAAAGCTCCTTAGGGTGAGTCCTGGGTCTCAATCCCATACCCATAAATTCTTTCTGAAGAAGGGTGTAGCCTTCCACCCCAACCAAAAACCCCCTTGAGTCCCCAGGCCCTGGACTTGAATTCTTCCCCCAGTGGGAAAAACTGGGTCAAGGCTGTATCTGCTTGGCACATGTTTGTTTGTTGTAAAACAATGGTTTAAAAGAATTTGAAAGAGCTGACAATGTTTAAAAATTAGGAGAAATTATGTTAAAAATTAAAGATTCCCTGCTTATCTGAGAAAATGAAAAGATGTGGTAATGCTGGGCTGGGCCAAGCCCGCAAGCGCCCTCCGGACATCTGGTGGTTACTGAGGGGCGGCAGGGAAGCATGCCCTCTGCAGTCTGCTGCGGTCCCCATCACTCCCTGCCGCCCCCGATGTGGGGAGCTGTGCTGCGGGACCACTCATTCCCCGCGTGCACAGAGGTGGGAGAGCAAACTCGGGGCTCAGCTTCCAGACCCATGGACCTCGGGGAGGGGAGGGGACAGCTGGGCCTCAGCCCTGCTGCTCTGGAGCCCCCAAAAGCCCATGCCCAAGAGAGTGGTGGAGACCCCCAAGGTCAGCAGGAGGCATCTCGGCATAACTAGAGGGGACCCCCAAATGTTCATGTAAGATACCAAACACTTTACATGATGCTGGGGGATAGGGAGCTCCTAAAGGACAGAAAATTTCTCACAGGCAGATGGGATGGGTACCCAGAGTCACATTACACAAAGTTAAATTAAATTCAAAGAAAATAAAGCAATGTATATCCCAGTTGAGACAAAAGGGTCTTGTCTGGTGATAATCAAGGCATTTGCCCTGTTCTTTACAGCAGCTCCTGTAACTAGAGGCAGCAGGGAGTGGAGGTGGTGGTGAAGGAGCAAAGGCCACACACTGACCATCCCCACACACATACACACCAACCCAACACATACAACTAGCACCTCTGTTCCAGGCTGAACTGAACCCTCAGAATTCATGTTGGAGCCCTAACACTGGTACTTTAGAATGTGACTGTATTTGGAGATAGGGCCTTTAATAAAGATGTGATTAAGTTAAACTAAGGGGTGAGGGGTCTGATCCCATCTGACTGGTGTCCTTATAAGAAGAGGAGATTAGGACACCGAGAGACACTAGGGATGCATGCGCACTGAGGAAAGACCACGTGAAAACACAGGGAGAAGGCAGCAGCTACAAGCCAAAGACTGAGGCCTCAGGAAAAACCCTGACTACACCTTGACTTTCGACCTCCAGGCTCCAGAACTGTGAGAAATCAACATGTGTTGTTTAAGCCCCCTGGTCCGTGACATTTAGTTGTGGCAGCCGAGCAGACTAATACAACTGCCGTATGTACAAGCACCAACCCCCCAAAACTGGCCCTAATGTACACACACCCACACACATCCCCTAAGCTTCGACACATACAAATGTACAGGAGCACACGTGACCCACACACACACCCACGCCCCGTCCCCCATTTCACCTGAATGCCAGGATTGGGCCATTTCGGTTGATGCACTTTTTTTTTAATTTAATTTTTATTTTATATTGGAGTATAGTTGATTTACAATGTTGTGTTAGTTTCAGGTGGACAGCAAAGTGAATCAGTTATACATATATTTATATCCATTCTTTTTCAGATTCTTTTCCCATATAGGTTATTACAGAATATTGAGTAGCGTTCCCTGTGCTATACAGTAGGTCCTTGTAGATTATCTATTTTATATATAGTTATGTGTATATATTAATCCCATACGGTGCTCTTGATTCTTATTTGTAGTTGGATTAATTGACTCCTCACAACATAATCAATGTGTGTTTCCATTTGTCAAATAGGAACCTAAGGCTCCTTCAAGTAACCAGCCACGATTTGTACCCTTGGAGCATAGGTAACACCGAGAGTGCCCTTCTCTTCCCACCTTGCTGCCCACGTCTGCCTGAACAGCTGGCGGCTCTGAGGTACGACATAGCCACTGGATTGTATGACCATTTTCAAAAACACTAGTGATGTAAATAGTTTCCTGAATGTATATGGAACTCTTTAAATGTTTTGTCGATAACTCAGAAGATGCCCCACCAGCCTGCAGATTCCTGGGGTCACAAGTCTATCCTCATGGTACTGTGGATGGGCACACATGCTGGTGAACCGGGAGTCCTGGTTATTGGAGTATCAGAGGAGCTGTCTTTCCCTGCACTTTACACAACTAGATTAAACGAGCTACTAGCCCAGGGAACTCTGGAGATGAGGTATTCTTGATTCAAATATCAATACAATATCTTTTCTGTAGCTGGGATGGAAAGTGTCGAAGTCATGAAAACTCACATCGACATGGCTGGTAGTTGTGAAATATTCCTTCAGCATCAGGTGGACACTACCTCAGGGCAGCCACCGGAGAAGGCCACGTACCTTCCAGGCTGTCTGTCCCTGCAGCTGACAATCCGAATAATCTGGAGCAGCAGACTGTGAGGCTCTTTCCAAGCTGTGGCAGCTGAGAAGCCAAGAGGGGTGGACACCCCCTTCTCATATCAGCCTGTAGGACTTGCACTTCCTGTCCCTCGGGTGGCCTCTACTCAGGGGGCAGGAACACAAAAGCTGCAGGATCAATTTCAGCCTCGTGAGAAAAACGGAGACCAACCTCCAGGGCACACTGTATGTGCCATGGCTGCCTGGGCCTGTCCCCATCCCCTCTTCAAACCCCTCCTTCATGCATCTGGAGCTCAAGACCCTGTGGTTGGGAGATCTGGAACTCAAGACTGTTTCTGGAGCCCTTGGATATGAGAGAAGGGAGAGCCTGAACTGAAGTTGCCGTGGCTAGTGGAGATTATGGTTTTTCTCTTAAATTATTTATAAAGACATTCTCCAGGTAGAACAATAAAAATATCATAGACACGGCTAAAGGCCCTGTTCTTCCTTTCCCTCACCCTGATGCTGGTATCTGTGGGGATGTCTGTCCCAGCACTGCTCCCATGTACCTACATACATGTATCTAGGCACACAGAATAATCCTCGCACTAAGTCCCAGGCCAGGAGGCGTGAAACTGCTCCTTCCTACCCCGCAGCGAGGGCCCCGAGTCCACCTGCCCTGCCTCTACTGTCCATGTGCATGAGCCTGCCACGTGAGAAGCCTTGGCGCCTCCTGGCATGTGTGGGAGAGGTCCCCTCCACGCGGGCACCGAGAGGTGCAAATGCTGCGGCACGGGTGCATGCTTTCTCAATTTTAGTACATTCTGCTCAATTAGGTTTAAATAGCAACAAAATGGCTTCACTCAGTAAACACTGAGGCTGACTCACCTCCTGCCTGGACCACACAGAAGGTTTCTGGATGGGGAATATGGTGGGTTGAATTGTGTTTCCTAAAAAGATGTGTTGAGGTCCTAACCCCCACTATCTATGAATGTGACCTTGCTTGGAACAGGGTCTTTGCAGATGTCATCAGGTAAAGCTGAGGTCACACTGGATGAGAGTGGGCCCTGAATCTAAGGAGAGGGAGATTTGTATAGAGAGACACAGACACACACACAGGCCATGTAAAGTAGGCCACGTAAAGACAGAGGCAGAAAATGGGAAGATGCAGCTACAAGCCAAGGAATGGCAGGATTTGGGGGAGCCACCAGATGCCAGGAAGAGGCAAGGAAGGATCCTCCCCAAGAGCCTTCAGAGGGAGCATGGCCCTGCTGACACCTTGACTTTGGACTGATAGCCTCCAGAAGTGTGATGGAATGAATGTCTGTTGTTCTAAGGTAATTTGTTAAGGCAGCCCTAGGAGACTCATACAGGGAATGTGCCCAGAGCTGACCACAAGCCTCACTCCACTATTGGAGCCCAGGCTGAAGCCTTTCTTCTCTCTCCCCAGATGAAATATCCTTGCACCCAGAAGGTCTATGCAGCTCTCAGCACAAGGATTCCAGCCAGTGATGGTCCGGGACAGGGGCCACATGACCCTGATTAAGTAACTTGCTCTGTGTCCCGCACAAGGGGTAGCCTCTCTGCTCAGGCTTCCGAAGGGAGCCCCACAGAGATAACTCTTGGTGCTGACCCTCTGTATGGTCCCCTGTGCAGTCTGCCCCTTGCAGCTTTGCCCACCTGCTGGGCCCTCCTCCTTGAGGCAGCCCAGGCTTCCCCCCAGGTCAATACAACCTCAGCACTACTGTTCCCTTTCATTCCCCCTCTCCATCCTCCTCTTCTATTTTAGAAAAATTTTAATTCACCTACACATACATTTCAGCCCTGTGAGGCCTCTGAGGCCTGGGTAAGGATGGTACAGTGAGATTACTTCCCCTTTGATGGCTATGGAAGCCACACCCCTGGGAGTGGGTGGTGGGGTGGAGTGGTGGAGTGTGTCTTCTGTGGAAAGAGGAAGTGCTGCCTCAGCTCTGCTAAGGGCCCCTCGTCCTGGACCCCTCATGGAGAACCCAGCTGCCTGGCACCTTCGATTCTGGTGACTGTAAGAGGAAAGGTGGCTGAGAGTTGAAAGGGTGGGGAGGGCCAGAGAAGATAGTAAAAGGAACCTTTTGGTCAGTGGTCTTGGAGTGTGATCATGGACCCTAGAAGAACGCTCAGGGCCATAGCAGTCTTGGCTCATCTCCTTGAAGGCTGAAGATCAGAAGTGTCTTCTCATAGCAGCCATGGACAGACAGGAGCCAGAAAGGCAAATCCAATCCTCCACCCCCCAAAATACACACATACTTTAAACCTGTAGGGCCTTCCCAGAGACCTTTCACTAGAGTACAAGGCCCTGTGGGGTCTAGACCACGCACCTCTCAGTCTTTCCTTGTTCCCATCTCCATGCTCCACACCCCAGGCACACCAGTCTTTATGTGCTCATACCTGCCTCAGGGCCTTTGCACATGCTATTCTCGCTGTTGTCTGGAATCCTCTTCACTCCCTCTTCAGGGTAATTCCTGCACATTCTTCAGGTCTCAGCTGAAAGCTCACTTCCATAGGAAGCCTTCCCTGATATGCTCCCTTTTCCCCAGAGCAGCTCAGATCTCCCCTTAAGGGCCGTCATCACACCCCACCTTTCTCCATAGCAACACTTATCACAACTGCGATTACAGACAGTGCTAATGAAAGCTCTTGTTGGTCTTAGTTTGCATCACATGACCATCACAGAGCTGACCGTATATCCAGGGGAAAGGAAATCTGTGACTGGCAGGGTCTACATCACAGGTTCATCTTGAAACTGGGGAGGGCCATGGGGACAGCCCCACTTGAACTACTTAGATTAAAAGAAGTACGTTTCTCAAATGAGAATTACACCAGGAAGGGGCAACTTCTACCAGCTAAGCGAGAACAACTTCCACCCCTAGTGAAGGCCGAAGCACCCTGCCACTGCACCCACGTCTCTGCAGGCCTGTCCAGGGTAGAAGACAGGCAGGGACAGCCCAGCTCTTGCTCAGGTTGGAGCTGCTAGATGACACCATGGGTTCCACCAGGAAGCAGTGAGCGAGCGGTATAGGAAAGAAACAGCAGAGACTCTAGACTGCCCTATCAGAGGGGCCAGAGCCCTGTCCCTGCCCGGCACAGTTCTCTCCACGCAGGGGACAGCTGCTGAGCTGGGGGTACAAGGGTGCACCCACCCCTGCTGTCACAGAGGCCACGTCTGGCTGCAAGGGTACAATGGCCAACACCTAAATAAAGCTTGGAAAGCAGGTAGAAAAAAATGGTCTGATGAGAATAAAGCAGAGTGAGGGGAGGGAGGTGAGGCAGTTCTTTTAAATCAGGAAGGGCTCTTATGAGGAGAAAGAGTCGGGCATGCCAGTATCTGGAGGATGAGCTCTTCCAACAGGAAGCAGCGAATGCAAAGGCCCTGTGGTAGAAATGAGTGTGGCCTCTTCTAGAAGAAGGTTCCCATGTCTGGAGCATGGGAGTCCACAAGAGCAGAGGGAGGGGGCAGCAGGAGTCCTGGAAAGGAGCTGGGTATTACCCCAAGACCTGTGAGAAGCTGTTGGAGGATGTTTAGTGGGAGAGAAAGCCCTTTAAGCTCTGAGATTCCGGGACTCTGTGGTGGGAGAGGGGGTGTCTGCCGGGAAGCGCCCCAAAGTCTGCAGACTTTATAAACACACAGGGCTCCTCCCAGGCTCCCGCTGCCATAGAGCAAAGTTCTGATGCTACTTCTGCATGAGGCAATGGAGACATCTGCTGCATTGTAGACACAGTTGGATACTTTTCAACATATTGCTTAGCCTGTAATTTCCAACAGCTCCATCCAATTCAATGGGGCGGGTGGCACTGGGCGCTGCTTCCGCGGCAGAAGCAGGGATGGGGGAGATGATGCTATGTCCTCCTGTGGCTCCCAGGTACGGCTGGGGTGCTGGGGGGGCTTCCCCCAGAGAACCTTCGCCTCTCTGGCTCGGGGTATTTGCTTGGTAATGTGGAGGGCTCATCTGGACGTGAACCGGCAAAAGCTGCGAGCCTAGCACCTGCTTCCTGAAGGAAGGAACAGGTGCGTGTGAGGGGCTGGCATTGTCCCACAACCTGACAAAACCTTGCCCCTGCCCCTGTCCTGGGGACCTTGAGGCTGGGAGAGGGAAACGCTTGCATGAGCTCACACTGAGCTGTAAGTGGCAGAGCCATCACCTGAACCCACCTTGGCTGGGCCTAGAGGGCCTGAGCCTCAGCACCCCACACTTTGTGGTCATTTCCTGGGCACCACAGCCAAGGCATCACCAATGTTTCAGGGACCCAGAACACTGCTCCTGCCACTTCCTCCCCAGAAATGGATCAGAGAACAGGGAGGATGAGGACCCCTGTGTCACAGTCCCCACACCCACAGTGGGCCAACCTCACAGGCCTACAGCCCATAGCCCAGCTGGCCCTGCCACACGCCTTGCTCCAGCCTGACTCTTGAATGGATGGCACTGAGAATTTTCGAGAAGATTCTGTGGGCTGTTTCTAATGGTTTGTTTTGGCCTGTGCCCATCTGAAGGGGTGGGAGGGGAAGCTGGGGGCTGCAGTGGTCTCTCTGGGTGGGAGAGGGGGGACTGTGTCTCTGAGGCCACACTCTTCTACATCTTTTGACCCATGTTTCCTCCAGACCCCTCTCAGGAGCCCGGGCTGCCCACAATCTTCGGGTAAGCACGACACCCCGAACCACGAGAGCGCGTTGCTTAGCCCCTTACATGTCCGGTGACAGGACCTCAGCAGAGGAGAGATTTCTGAGCCAGGGACCAGCCTGAGGGACCACGACTGCCTCATCTTTCCGTTTTCATAAGTCTCCAAGGCCAGCCTCCTCAGCAAGGGAAGGAAGCAAGGCCCCTGCCGTCTCTCATATCCTTACCTCTCACAAAAGGACCAAATCCCTTGTTCTAGCTGCAGTTTCAAAATAGCCCAGGGAATAGCTCTGAGTGACCTGGCTTGGGTGGTGTGACAACCTGGGACCAATCAGCTGCTGCAGGGGTGGGGTGGGGACAGGCAAGATGATTGTGGCCTCTGCCAGACCCGTGAGGCTGGAGTGAGGAAGCAGCAATTCCCCAAAAAGAGCATGTGTGTTGGGGGGGTTCTGTTTCCAGAAGGGAGTCAGGGGGCAACAGGCAAAGCACAACAGGAAAAGCTTAGAGGAGGAGGGGGCATTTGCATGGGCTTCGAAGGGTGGGAAGCACTCATATGCACAGGAAGAGGACAGGAGAGCTACAGCAGTAGGAATGGTGTAGACACAGGCCCTGCGGTATATCTGGGGCGGGGGGATCCTCGGGTGCAGCTGCACCGTGGGGACTATAGTCAGGGGACCAGACATCAGAACCACGTCTCTGCTAGCTGGCTTGGTGCTCTTGGGAAAAGGTGCCCTCCTGGGCTAGCTCAGTCCCGGCGCAGATGGCATGGTGAATGAGTGCAGAATGGGTTCTGGCCAGATGGTGTTGTGTACAGTGCGTGCAACCATGACCAGGATGTCGGGACTGGACTGGGCAGACCCTGTCAGCCCGTGGAGCCCTCCTCTCTGGAGGAGAGCCTCTCTGTGTCCTGCAGAGCCTGACCAGGATGCAGCCCTCCTGCAGCAACAACATGAAAATGGGAGCAAGGATGGCAGCCCCCCAGCTGATGGGTGAGAAGCCCCAGCTGATGGGCAGGCAGGTCTGTGCAGCCTCCTTGAAGCAGGCAGAGAGCAGAGCCCCAGGAAGCAATTCATCAGCCACATGGGCCTGCGTGGGCTCGCACTCTGTTCGGGGGCCTTGGGACTTCTGCCGCCCCGTGGATAGGCCTCTGATTCCTTCCCAGCCCACCAAGAGGCCAGAGGAAGCACCACACGCCAATTATAGGAGCCAATTACTTCGCACTTAACAGGGATATTTTCTTTTAGTGCGCAGAACCAAGGGGCATAAAACCCTGATTCCTCTTCTGTGGTTCGATCCTGCTCTCCGTGTGCTCATAGCATTTAATAACTCCTGCCGCAGACTGAGGGCCAAATCTGCACAGGGCACAGGGCAGCCAAGAGGGCAAGTCCCCATCAACAATCTGGTGAGGAGGCCACTGCCGTCTGCGCTATTCCCTTTCCCCTCTGCAGCTCCCAGAAGTTTCCATAAAAACAGATGTAAGTAATCAAAGACGTCTCAGCCCCCGAACAGCTCTGCTCCTGAAGGCTTCCATGGAGCCTGCTCCCTCTGCCAGGGTTTGTGGCTCCAAAAGACTTAAACCAGCCCTCAAACCTCTCCCTAGGAAGGAAGACTCCTCCTTGCCTGCAGATCTGCAATCATTTGTCGAGTATTTTATGGTCAATAATAATAGTAATAACACCTCGGCTGTCCTGATGTCTTTTCTAATGATGCTCAGAGCACGTGGTGTGGGACCCTTACAGCATCACAGTGGCTGATGAGCAAGGGGTCTCATCCCCACTTTGGGGATGGAAAGAAGGTGGTACACTGACGGGGCCAGCCTCAGTGCCGTCTCCCCCAGAGTCTAAATGCTCCAGGACAAAGGTGGGAGTTGTCCTCTTCCTTGGCAGGCCTGCTGCTGGCCTTTTCCCGCATTCCTTGTGCAGTGTACCTTACCAAGTGCCCCGGAGCCTGTAGCTCAGCGATGGGGGCAGATGGAGCCAGGACTCCAAGTGTGACGCTGATTAATCATCCTGACTTCAGGCAATCTTACTGCTCCGAAGGCCTGGCCCTACCCACACGTTTTACAGGTGGGACTCTCAGGGCTAACGCCAGGATGACTGGCCAGCCCCTGGAGGACCCAAGCCCTAGGCTTCCCCGCCCACACTCCCTGCATTTCACCACATTAGTGCCAACAGGAGCTGAGTGGTGAACAAAAAAGTGACTTTTAAATCAAACAGCCCAGACTGTACATGTGTGGGGTTGGGCCTCCAGTCTCCAGTTGTTCCTGAAAGTTGCCCTTTTAGGGGAATTTCCTCGTGGGCATAGTCTTAGCAAGAGGGCCATTCCCTTGGCCTGCCTCTTGCTGCCTCACACTATGGAGACCAAGGTGGGCTCACCTGATTCCACCCACCCCTGGTGTACACAGATGGCTTGAGCTAGACTTGCAGACCACATGCCTGTTTTCAGGGCTGTAAGTCTTTTTCTTTTTTTCTTTTTTTTAAATAAATTTATTCCTTTGTTTTTGGCTATGTTGGGTCGTTGTTGCTGTGTGCGGGCTTTCTCTAGTTGTGGTGAGTGGGGGCTGCTCTTCGTTGCCGTGTGCAGGCTTCTCATTGCGCTGACTTTTCTTGTTGTGGAGCACAGGCTCCGGACACGCAGGCTCAGCGGCCATGGCCCACGGGCCCAGCTGCGGGATCTTCCCGGACCGGGGCACGAACCCGTGTCCCCTGCATCGGCAGGCGGACTCTCAACCACTGCGCCACCAGGGAGGCCCAGATTCTGTGTTCTTGATGAGCACACTGGTCTGACTTGAAAAAGCACAGTGGTTTCTTGGCATCTTAGGGGAGGGCAGAAGTAGGATGGGGGCTCTGGGTGTACACTTTAATGGGGAGATGGATGAAGTGAACTTCCCTATATGAAACCTCCTCTTCCATGTGAATATGAGGGCCCTGTGACAGGATCCTCGTCCCCCGTGGGGTAGGAGCATGTTATGTTTCCAGGGCGACCCTCCCCCATCCTGGCAGGGTGTGTGTGCAATGCCCAGAGGCTGCTCTGGCCCAGGCCCTCACCACGGGTGAGGGGGCTGGGAAGGATCTTCAGGGTCAGCAGCAGAGGGAGCCAGAGCAGACAGATGGGATGCCGGGGGAGGCAGGGACTGCAGGTGTGGTCTCCAGAGCCCGAGTCTAAGGGGAAAAGGGCAGTAAGCAGAAGGGGCACCTCCAACTCCAGCCAAAGCAGCACCCCTTGTTCTCCTTTACCTCCTGGACTCCCAAAAGGAATCTCATCTGAGCAAAGGCCTCTCCTCAGCTGACAGGAGGTTAAGTCTGGAGCTGCTGATGGCATCTCTGCCACCACTTGCGGACCACCTACCTGAGAATGACGGCAACACAGAGGAAAGCAGAGACAAAGAAGAAAGAGTCCTGTCAATAGTAATCAAGCCCCTGGAACCAGCCATGCCTGAAGTTCCTAGACTTTTTGATAGCAAGAGCCAATAATTTGTTGATGTTCCTTCCGTTTTCAGTTGAGCCGGTTGACTCAGGGTTCTGTCACTTTTATCTGAATGAATCTTGACGAATATGGGGTCTATACTAGAATAAGCTCCAAGCTTTCCCCTGCCATCACAATAGAGAGAGCAGTTCTAACACCCTGGAGGGACTGTCCTTCCTTGAGTTCCATCAAGAGGAAGAGGAGGCAGCTGGCATGAAGCCACCCACACACCCCCGAGGGTGCCTTGGGGGCCAAGGAAGAACCAGCGGGCCAGTGAGGGGCCTGTGGTTCTCACAGCCAGAAGGACCCTCTCCCACCACAGCACCCTCTACTGTCAATTTTCCACCCAGCAGCCTGAGGAAGCTTCTAACAGAAACCGGTTGTGTCTCTCCCTTGCTCAGAACCATCCAGTTCTCACGCATTTGCATCGTAAGCAGCCCGGTGCCGTGACCCCAGCCTGGTCTCTCCACTCTCCACCTTGCTCTGGGCTCCAGCACCTCTGGCTTGTTCTCGCATCTAGAAGCAGCCTGCTCCACCTCCAGGCCTCACTCTCCCAGTTGCTGAGCACAGTGGGAATGCCTCTCACCCCACCTGGCTGTCACCTCCCCTGGGGCCTTCCGTGACCAGCCCCTTCCAGTCACTCTGTGATTTCCTTTCTCAGCAGCAGCCATGGCTTCTTCCCACCGCCCCTTGTGAATCTCCTGCTTCTCCCCTGGAACAGAAGACATTAGCGTTGCTGTGACCACAGGGCCTGGACAAGGGCCCTACACATTGGGCACTAAACAGACACTGGTGGAAGGAAGGAGGGAAGGAAGAAAGGAAGGGAGGAAGGGGGGAGGGAAGAAAGAACGTAGGGTGAACAGAGCCTCCAATGCCTTGCCAGCGACACCCACGTCTCCTGCTCACCCACCCTCATCCTTCGTCTTCACTTGCACCACATCAGAGCAACTCACCCTCATTCTCCACCCTTCTTCCAGAGAAGGCCTAGCACCCATGGTGAGGGGTCTATCTTCTCTCGCCAAAGTCCTCTCACCGGCCCATGGCTGGCCCCCTGACAGCTCCCGGAATGAACACCTCCTGAGATGCTGCTGGCCACAGCTGCTCTGGGGGACCTTGCCTCAGCCCATCCGGGCAGTCCCAGAGGGAGATGGGGGCTCCAGCAGGCCCTGTTCCAGGGAGCAGTGGCCCAGGATAGTGGTGGGGTTTTTTTTCCATATGAGGAAAAAATTAGCTTTCCTTACCAGACAAGAATGACAATTTACAGAAAATTATGCTCTGAATTCATAATCTGGAATGAGCGGAAATGGTATTCTATAGTAATCCATCCCAACTGACTCGCTATTGTATACGCACCTGCTAACATTTTTTAAGCCGGGACTTTATGGAAAGGACATTTTGATCGCTTCTGAAGTTTGCTGAGCGATTCCCCCCTCTCTCAGGCATACGGTCTTTGTGCTGGAAATTTCCCTCGTGGCTTCCTGCAAGCACCGGCAGACGGGCACGTGGGCTTGCAGGCGGGCACGCACACATCCAGCCGCAGCCCCCTCTCATTGGCATGACTCTAATGGGGGGCTTTGCAGGTGCCGAGCTGTGGAAATGGAAGCTGGGAGAGTGAAATAACAGTTGGCACCTGTGCTGAGCTTGCCCGAGGAACTGCAAACAGTGGTGCCCACTGGAATTAGAGATGCTTTCTAGCGTGGGATGAAGGGATGGCAGAGGACAGGGGAGGGGTGGAGGGCTTGGGCTGGGCTGCCACTGGACCATCCAGGGCCAGAGCTGTGAGAGCTGGGCATCAGGTTGCTGAGATGCTGGAAAGGAGGGGGTCAGGCGACCATCGACCCCTCGTGCGCCTAGCCTCTGTGATCCCAGAGGAATCACTCACTCCAGTCCCGTTGGTCCTTGCCTCGGCCTCCAGCCCAGCACTGACACAAAGGCATAGTGAACTGGGAGCCCCATGGACAGAGTGAGGCTGCCAAGATGTCTCGTTGCCTTGCCTGGGCCTGGCACGTAGTGGGTACTAGAAAAGTACCTCCAACCTGAGTCAAGACCTAGTCAGAGGACCCCTCCTCTGGAGAATGGGCCCTTCACACTGGTGCTCGGGTCCTGCAGCTCCTGGATCTCCAAGTCCTGTTCTTTCAAGGGCTCACTGACACCGAGGCTCAGAGAACAGGCGGGCTGTGGGCAGGGACAGCAGGGAGGGGGCCTTCTTTCCATTGGGATCATCAGGAAAATGACAGTCACGCCAACCTATGAGCCAGCAATGACACGGGAACATGAAGAGTTCGCTGAAGCTCTCTCTGTAAGAACAAGTATTTAGGAACCTCCTAAATTGTCATCAGGAAGGGAGTGGCTAGATAAGCTGTGGAAGCTCAGGCTACAATAGCAGTGGGAGAGAAACACGTGATGTGCGCTCCTGTAGAGGAAGCTTCCGGAAATGCTATTTCTGAAAAAGAAAGTACATTTAAGATAAAGTAAGGTGCAAACAACACACACAATGTGATTCTACTTATTTTTTTAATCTTACAAAACGGTGCCATACACTGTGATCAGGTGCAAGCATGCACACACACTCACACACGCACACACTCACACACACACACGCACACACACACGCGCACACACTCACGCGCATACTCTCACACTCACACACTCACGCACACACTCTCACACTCACACACACACTCTCACACACGCACACACTCACACACGCACACACTCGCACGCTCTCTCACACACGCTCACACTCACACACGCTCACACTCTCTCTCACACACGCACACACTCACACACACACTCACTCACACACACAATGTCAAATGTGCAGAGAGCTGTGGAAAGGAACACTCCACAGCATCAACCGTATCTACCTCTGGGGTGAGGGGGTTTCTGGAGCTGGTGAGAAAGGGGTGCTTTAGCCTTATCTGTAGTGTTTGCATTATACTTCTTACTATGAGACTGTATTCATGCCTGTTTCTGTAATTAAAAATTAATAATTATTTTAAAAGAATTGTCTGAGATGGGACAGTCCATCCAACCTGAACCATTATGAAGCCCTACTTGTTTTTCCCATTCATTCATACATTCATTCACTCATTCAATAGGTACCCTTCTCCTGTCATTTGCTCATTTAACAAGGGTTAACTGAGCACCTACTCCTAGTTCTAGGCTGCAACAGTGAACAAACTGACAAGGTCCCTGCGCCAGGACTTCACATTTGTGTGTGTATGTGTGTGTGTGTGTGTGTGTGTGCACGCACATGCATGTGTGGCTCCTCCACAACCCCACTGGGTGCCTGCAGAGAGGCGGGAGGAATAACAGACAGTTGTTTACCTTCGTCCTGAGTTGAGGGGGTGGGGAAGAGGAGGACAGTAAAATGGCTGCCCCGAGCGTATGAAAATCGCACACTGGCCAGGAACTGTGATGACAGGAGGCCACTGCCTCTCCTTGTGAAATCCCTATCCTGGGCCTGTGGACTCTACTCAGCCTTCGGGCCCAGTTCAAATGCCCCCTCTTATTGAAAGCCCTGCCTAGTGTCCCCACTCCTGCCCCAAACACATGGGCTCTCCACCCCCTTCCCTCCCCCCGCTAGTGGAGCTTCTTGCCAGGAGCTCCAGGACAGAGTCACAGACTGGCAGCCAGCTGGCGATTAGCAAGCTGAGGGGTATTTTGTGTATCAGCCTGGTGGGCTGAGAGGCTTCATACCCGTGCAGGCACCAGGCCTGGCTGTCCTACGTCTAGCCTACTTCACTTCCTGTGGGCACCTGAGTTTGTAGTCCCCACTTCACAGTACACCTGGGTGTGCATTTGTCTTGTTTCTCCACCCTGCCTGATGTGTCACGTTAACCTAAGGCCCGGCCGTTCCGTGCCCAGTGGATGGATGGATGGATAGACGGATGGGTGGATGCCTGGATGGGTGGACAAGTGGATAAACAGATGACCCAAATGAAATAGAAGGGGCAGACTGATGCCTAGCAACTCGGCATCAGGAACCTTGGGGATGAAGGAAGAAAAAGAGGAAGTGTTGTCGATGGAATCAGCCAGCAGATAGCTGCTGCACTGCTGCGTACCACCTGCTGCGTGGTGGGGGGCGAGGCACAGGAGAAAGAGGAGGAGACAAAGAAAGGGCAGAGCAGGGAGAGGGGAGGAGAAAGAGAAGGCGGGGCCCAAGGCTGTAGAGACAGGACGAGGTTGAGGGAGACTGTGTGCGGCCTAGAAGGTCAGCTAGAGGGAGGGCAGTGCCCAGGAAAGTTCAGGCCTTCCTACTGGCACCTGCAGGTGTTTCTGCACTGGCATTATTGGTGGTTTTGCTGAGAATTAGGTCTTGAGATGCCCAACCTGGAATGAGCTACTTCTGGTCTCTCTAGAATAGCAGCTGCCACCCAAGGGCTTGCGCTCTGGAGTAGACAGAGGTCCCCAGGTTGGAGGTGGGGATCACCAACCTTATTGGAACTTCCCCCAGTTTGGTACCAGCCCCCTGTACCTGGGAATCATGACAATTTTCCCCAAAGGTGTGTCAAATGCCCCACCTGGTGTTCATTCATTTAATGAGTATTTATTTGGGCCCCTTTGGTGTGGGGTGCTGTGCAAGTACTGGATAAGGCAGGTACTGAAATCTGCTCTTGTGGAGCTGACAAAGTCATGGGTGTGAGGGGTTGGGAGAGAGAGAATTAAAAAACAGGGGAAACAACAGCTGGGTTGAATGCTAGGAAGAAAATAAAACCACTACTATGATAAGGAGACTGAAGGGCAACAGGTCCGAGGGTAGACAGGGAAGGCCATGTGGAGGAGGTGGCATCTAAGCTGAGGGCTGACAAGGCCTAGGAAGGAAGCTTGAAACTCTGTTTCCCCACAGCAGGCAGGGCCCACCCAGGTTCCTCTCTCCTTCAGGTTCTCAGATCTGTCAAGCAGACACTGCTCAGGTGTCATTGCTGGGCCTGGCACCAGGCTGGGCACTGGGGAGATGGATGGGAAGAAGAACCTTCAGGGAGTGCTGGGGCCAGAGACTGTGACCCCCACAGTCAGCCTAGTTCAGAGTGGTGAATGGCTCTGGGCCTCCAGCAGAGGGCGCTCTTAACTGCTCAGGAAAGTCCTGGAGGCCTTCCTGGAGGAGGTGATGGCTGAGCTAGGTTTTGAAGAGGAAGAGTTTGCCAGTCAGACAAGCTGGGAAAGGGCATCCCAGGCAGAGGCATGGGGCAATCTGAGGTGGTTTGAAGGCACTGTTGCATAAGTCCCAGAGGGAGGAAGGAGCAGAGAGAGATGAGGCTGGAGGGGAACAGAGCCAGATTATCAAGAGCTAGACATGCTTTCTTTTTCTTTTTCTTTTTCTTTTTCTTTTTTTTTTTGCAGTACGCGGGCCTCTCACTGTTGTGGCCTCTCCCGTTGCAGAGCACAGGCTCCGGACGCGCAGGCTCAGCGGCCATGGCTCATGGGCCCAGCCGCTCCGCAGCATGTGGGATCTTCCCGGACCGGGGCACGAACCCGTGTCCCCTGCATCAGCAGGTGGACTCCCAACCACTGCGCCACCAGAGAAGCCCAGGCATACTTTCTTAAGAAGAATGGACTTCATCCCAGGACAATGAGGAGCCATCAAGGGTTTTAAGCAGGATGCAATATACTTACGTTTTAGGAAAACCACTCGGCTGCTGTAGGGAGAAGGGACAATGGTGGGCCAGGGGAAGGGATGGGACAGGGGCAAGTTCTTGGTGAGAACAAGGAACAAATGTGAGAAACAGCCAGGAGGGAGGTAAGTAAGTGCAGACCCCTGAATGGGGCACTAAGAGGGAGGAAGGAGTCAGGGAGGATCACCTCCAGGGTGCTCCTGTTGTTTTGACTGCCAATGGCTGGGATTTCCCTTGGGAAGCACCCCTCCTCCCACTCTTGGTTCACGGCAACACCCCCAATCCTAAGGTGAGCACATAATTTGAGCCAGATCAATGGACACCAAGTCTGGGGCTTCTGCTGGGATAGCTAAGCTGGCCATCTCTGGCACCACCCAAGGAGAGCCTGCCAGACACCAGGACCAAGAAATGGACACAGTACTGATAAATGGGGCCCTGGACCCAGCTATACTTGAAGCCCCCAGCCTTTCAGTAACATGAATCAGTAAATCCTTTTCCTTAGGCCAATTTGCGCTAAGATTCTGTTACTGGCAACCAAAATAATTCCGACCAAATCAAAAAAGAAGGCAGAGGTGAGTGGGACTGGGGTCCTATCCTCAAGGAGAACCTTGGTATCTGTTAGGACCAGAAGTTACAGGCCACCTAGAGCACAGAGCACTAGGCGTCAAAACGAGGTGCAGATGTACTGCCACACAGGACATTCAGAGGAGAGCAAAGAGAGGCTGGCTCCCTGGAGGAGGGTGGCATTTGAACGGGTCTTGAATCTGATGTTGAGAGTTGAAGACAGACAGATGCACAGATCAGGAAAGAAAGCAACAGGAGAAAAGAAGAGGAGGTTAGACTCTCAGAGGCATCTGGCTCGCAAGTAGCAGAGTTGGTGCAGTGGTGGGCTGGGAGACCTGGGCCCTAGCAGGGCCTGACCCTGCCAGGGTCAACATCTGCCTGCTCTAGTCTCACCTGGTCAGGGGCGAGCAAACACCTAAACACTGCCGCCCAAGGGGAAGAGACATCTCAGGAAGGCAGCCTAGTCTGACGTAGCACCATCTTGAGGGGAGGGGCCGGACTGCAGTTTGGACAAGCCAGCAGAGGTCCTGCAATCCACATGCTGGACCCAGCTTCCTCAAGCCAGCTGAGCCCTCGGCCTTCAGGGCCAGGCTCATGGGCTGTTTCATCCTGCCCTGGCCACTTTCAGAGATGCCAGGCTCCCCACAGCATGAGCACCTTCTTGGTAAGCAGCAGTGAGGAACATTGGTAGGCATTCTGTGGGAAAGGGCTCTAGGATGCAGTTTGGAAGATGGGCTCACTTCTAGGGGTCACTTGCTCTCAGGAAACTCCTCCTTCTTGCCACCTTCCCCAGGGCCACCCATTACAGCTTGCAGGGCAGCAGCCTCAGCAGCCAGCGGGCAGGCCCAGAACCGGCACTGGCTCACTTGCACAAACTTTACCTCTCTGAGGCCTCAGTTTCCCCAACTTAAGAACTTCTGCCTTGGCTGCTTCCTGAGGACCTTTTGGGGCATGGAGTGAAATTGTGGTAGGAAAGCACAGGATCTGGCAAACTACAAAAATAAGAAAGAGTGCCATCCAGTCCAGTGCGCCATTTGCATCCTCCATGGTCTGGGGCTGAGGAGGGCTAGACCAGGGAGGTGAGGCTGCAGGAGGGGACAGTCAGGTGGGCCTAGAGAAAAGCCTCCATTGTGGAACAGTGAAAATGATGTAAAGAAATCAGAACCCTCATACACTGCTGACAGGAGTATAAAATAGTGCAATTGCTTTGGGAAAAGTCTGGTAGGTCCTCAAATGATTAAGCATAGAGTTACCATATGGCCCAGCAATTCTACTCCTAGGTATATACCCAAGAGAAACGAAAACGTATGTTCCTACAAAAACTTGTACCCAAATGTTTATAGTAGGATTATTTATACTAGCCAAGAGGTGGAAACAACGCAAAACAAAATCTGGTATATCCATACAGTGGAATATTATTCAGTCATAAGAAGGAATGATACAACATGGATGAACGATGAAAACATGCTAAGTGAAAGAAGGCAGACACGCATACCACATACTATGTGATTCCAGACTATGAAAAGCCAGGTTAGGAAAACCTAGAGACAGAAAGTAAATTAGTGGCTGCTTAGGGCTGATGAGAGGGGCTTAGGAGGGTAATAGCTAATGGGTTTCTTTTTGAGGTGATGAAAATTTTATAAAATTGACTGTGGTGGTTGCACATATCTGTGAATGTACTAAAAGCCATTGAATTGTCCACTTTAAATGGGTGAACTATATGCTATGTGAACTGTATCTCAATAAAGCTCTTTTATAAAGAAAAGGCAGGGCTTCCCTGGTGGCGCAGTGGTTGAGAGTCCACCTGCCGATGCAGGGGACACGGGTTCGTGCCCCGGTCCGGGAAGATCCCACGTGCCGCGGAGCAGCTGGGCCCGTAAGCCACGGCTACTGAGCCTGCGCGTTCAGAGCCTGTGCTCTGCAACAGGAGAGGCCACAACAGTGAGAGGCCCGCGTACCACAAAAAAAAAAAAAAAAGAAAAGGCAAAACATTTGCAACCATCGGACAAATCCAGAGTGCACCATGTCCTACAAGACAGCTGGCCTGGACTTGTCAAAGAGCCAAAGTCATGGGGAGAAAAGGGGTGAGCATGGGGTAGGGGCTGCTCTGTGTTGAAAGAGACCAAAGAGCAGACCCGACAACTAAACACAGTGCGGGGACTTTGACTGGATCTTGCTTAAAAACAAAATCTGGGGACAACTGGAGCTTTTTGACATGGATTAGGTATCAGATGGTATCATGAGATAATTGTTAATGTTCTTAGATGCGAAAATGCCATTGGGTTTATTGAGGGCAATGTCCTTAATCTTAGGGGTTACAAATATCTAGGGGTGAAGAGTCATGTTGTCTGCAATTGTACAGCAAAAAAAGTGTGTGTGTGTGTGTGTGTGTGTGTGTGTGTGTGTGTGTGCAGAAAGAATGAGGCAAAGCAAATGTAGCGAAATATTAACAACCGGTGATTCTAAGTGGAAGTTAGGTGTTCATTACACTATTCCTCTGTTGTTTTAATATACTTGATACATAAAAGTCAGGGGAAAATGTCACTTTTGCCTTTGTGTTACTTCCCAAGATACTGAATGTCCTGGGTTCTCCACTCCAGTGAAGGGTGTCATTAGAGGCCAGCTCTGCAGGCCAGGAACACTAGATCTCTGGACCCTTGCTCCCCGCCACAAATCCACCCAAGCCAAGTTGATCTTACTCCAAACAGCACTGAATCCAGCTTCTTCCTGCCCGCCCTGCTCTACCCAGACCCCAGTGGCCACCACCTCCCTGATGATCACAATAGTCTCCAGCACCTAGCTCCCTCAGAAGCTCATTCTCCACATGGCGGCTCAAGGAGTCTTTCTAGGACACACCTCTGATTGCCTCCCATGACTCTCAGTTTGAAGAAGGAAGAACTCACCGTGGCTGGCATCTCAGCCTGAGTACACCAGGGCCCCTGCCGCCTCCCATTCCTGAAACGATCCTTGGTCTTGCCAGCCCCAGGACCTTTTCCACGTCCTTCCCTCCACTTGGAGCTCCTCCTTTCTCCTCAATTCCTTCTCACCCCTTACCTCTCAGCTCAAGCACCAGCTCCTCAGAGGAGCCATTCTTGACCTCCTCCCTTCTCCTGCCTCCCCAGCCCAGATCAGGTTCCAAATAACTCCATTCCTGCTTTCAGAGCAGGTATCTATGCTCTACTGCATCCTAGCTGGTGGCCTTGAGGGCTGCTGTGACCTGATCTGAAGAGAGGCTAACGCTAACACCAGCATCAGGTTCCTGCTGGTGCTTGCATTATACCTCGTACTTGCTGAGATGGTACAACTAATGCACTAAAACAGGAATTCTTGCTGTTACCAGTATTCATGATGTTGTCCTCAGCATGGTCATTTGACTGATGTCTCCCTGAGCCACGAGCCTGTCAACTCCACGAGGGAAGGACAGCCCTGAGCACACTGGGGAGACACACAGTGCATGCTTCTGAAGAACTGAATTAGATTGACCAGGGGTGTCTAATAGGGCCTGGCTCGATGGAGGAGAAGGGGCATTTGTCTTTGCTCTTTTAGTTGCTGGCATGTAAATGGGGCTCCCACTGAGTCTGCTGCTCATGGCCTTGGACCTCTGGCTAGTCCTGCTTAAGGAAAAGGAAGATGACACTTCATCACAACCCCAACTGCTGGTTTACAAATCAGCCACATCTGAGTTAGTGAAGTGTGATGAACACATAGCTGCACCGTTCAAGACCCCTCTGAAGAAGGTCCTGTTGCCCAGGCTGTTGGCAGTGCTGCGGGCCTTCAGCCTCCAGCCCTAGTCGGCTGGGACTGCCGCAGCCCCACCTGCCAGGCAATCACCGATGGAGGCGGGGATAGCAAGCTCCAGATGCTTTGGCCCAGCACCCGGCAGCTCCAGAGCTCAAAGCCCCCTGCCCACTCCTGCTTCTGCTCCCTCCTGTCCCCAGGTGCTGGTCCCCAGGGCACTCCCTAACATGCCTCCCTAACACACCTCTGCACATTAAACTCTGCTTCTGTAGAACCCAAACTGCAGCATGCAGTCTACCTCTATCCTAGAATAAGGCAAAGGGGCACTCACACAACTAAGACGGAAAAGCCTGCGGCTCCGGGCTAGGCACGAATGTGGGGTCTTGCTGGTATGGACAGGACCAACCTTCCTTCACCAACTGGAGCACAGTACAGCCAGGCGGACCCTGAGAAGGGCAGTCTGACACCCCAGGGCTAGCTGCAGTCTTGAAGAAGGATCTTCCAGAGGTGCCCCTGTCACTGTGTGGTCTTAGGCAGTCACTTCCCCTCCCTAGATCTCCACCTGCCAGAAGAATGACAGTGGCCTGTCATTCTTATGGCCTGTCAATCATATGGCCTGCGGTCATACGATTATGACCACAGAGGTGAGGAGACAGGAAAGAAAACTAGGCCTTCCACAAAGAATGACACAGATGGGGCACCTTGCCTGCAGAGAGCTTTGTTTTCACAGCACACTCTGCCCAGTTACCGCTGTCTGGCCCTTGTCAGCCTCCAGGGTCCCAAGGCCATAGGTCTGCATTCTCAGCAGGCGATGGGCAGCTTGCTCTCACTCTATTTGCAAACATATCTGACCCCCGTGTCCACACCACATTGTGCCAACGCTGGTCAAGCTGCCATCTTGCCTGGCTTGGACCACTCGTCCCTGTGCTCCAGGATATGCCTGTTTCCCATGTCCACACCCTCCTCAGCAGCAGAGTGACCTTTAAACATGTAAATCAAATGAACCACTCTCCTATTTAAAACCCTTCAAGGGCTTCTAACAGCATTAGAGTAAAATCCAAATTTCCTCCTACATGCATCTGGCAAGACCCCACAGCAGCCACCTTGACTTCTCTCCCTCCACCTTCTCTCTCCCACGCCCCCTCACTCACTATACTCCAGCCTTCTTGCTGTTCCACTAAAGCACTGAATTTTTTCCCACTTCTAGGCCTTTGCACACACTGTTCCCTCTGCCGGGAACACTGTCCCCACAGCTCTACTTGCTGCATTTTTCTTATGCTTCAGGTCTTAGCTCAAACATCTCTTCTTGAGAAAGACCTTCCTGAAGCCACGTAGCTGAGGTGATATGCCTCTGCTCTGCTCACTCTGTCCCATCACCCAGTCACTTCTTCAGGAGCTCTTATAACCGGTGGGAAACATCTTTTTCACATGTTGGTTTACTTCCTTTTGTCCTGATCCTCTCTCCCCACTGAGGACAGATCTCTGCTGTCATGCTTCCTCTATTGCTAGTGAAGGAACAGTGCTTGGCATGTGACAGGAGTTCAGTGAAGCTTTGATGCATGGATGGATGGATGGATGGATGGATGAAGGCTGGCCAGCCTCAGAGAGGACAGCAGGGCGCTTGCCGAGGGAGCCTTCAGACGAAGGCTGGGTGATGCGCTTCTGTTGTCTTCCATTTCATGTTTTCACCATATGGCTCGCTGCATACTCGGCTGAATTGCAGATGGTCTAACTTGGAGCTTTCTTGCTTTTGTGTGTTAGTAACGTAAAGATGAAACACAGCTTACCACACATTTTTTTTTTATAGTCTCTCTCGTTACCACACATTTTGTGTTTGCTATCTATATGTACATAAAACAGACTTTGGTGTTACTAGCCAACCCACTTGTGAAGTGGAAGGAAAACAGAGCAATTAGAGAGGAGCAAGGCGAGCACTAGCTAGCGTAGAGCACAACCAAATCTCTGTACTGGGTGTGCTTCCCGTGGAGCGGGCTCCATCTGGGAGGCCATGGGGCAGGTGTGTGTTGGTGGGGTGGCCACAGAGATTCTATGGCGCCACGTCCCTCGAATAGAGTCCAGCTGCTCATGAAGCATGGCAGAGAGGGCACTCTTCTGGCTCCTGTTCCTGGGCCCCCCTCAGCCTCAGCTCTCCCCATTTCCCACCTCACCCTTGACCCCAGACACACATGACATCTGTCGCTCCCAGGATGTGCCCTGATGTCTGTAGCCTCTGGGTCTTCTCCCCAAACACTCTCCTCTGCCACCCCACCTCTAACACTGTCTGCTCACCCTTCCTGGCCTTCATTTATGAATCTTTCACTCAAATGTGTCAATACTGAGTGCCTCCTATGAGCCTTTGTGCAGCTTACTCCTCAAGGATGAAGGGTCCCAAGCAAGTAAACAAACGCACAATTATGAAATGTCTCAAGTGCTATGAAGAACGAAAATATGGGGCTTAATTAAAAGGAGAGAATTCAGGGTTTCCCTGGTGGCGCAGTGGTTAAGAATCCGCCTGCCACTGCAGGGGACACGGGTTTGAGACTTGGCCTGGGAAGATCCCACATGCCGCAGAGCAACTAAGCCCGTGTGCCACAACTACTGAGCCTCTGCTCTAGAGCCCGCAAGCCACAACTACTGAGCCCATGTGCCACAACTACTGAAGCCTGTGAGCCTAGAGCCCGTGCTCCGCAACGAGAGAAGCCACCGTAATGAGAAGCCTGTGCAACGCAATGAAAATGCCCCCGCTAGCCGCAACTAGAGAAAGCCCGCACGCAGCAATGAAGACCCAACACAGCCAAAAATAAAATAAATAAAAATTAATTAATTAATTTTTTTTAAAAAAAGGAGAGAATTCAGCATTTATGTCCACCATATGAGCTGTATGTCAGGGCAACCAAATAGCCCTAATTGATATGGAAATTTTCTTTACAGAAGACTCCAGTGAGTAAATTCGGAACAGTGATGTACCTCGTGGGGGGCTGGGCAGGTGCACTCTGCCCCTTAGAGGAGAAGCGGTCCACCACTGACATTATTCAGGATGGCAAGGCCATGGTATTGATAAGAGCAGAGGACTTTTAGTCCATTTCATTATTTTTAAAGTTCTTTACAGACAACAGCCCCCACCCCAGTTGCCTGCCTCAGAGTGGACTGCTCCCACATACTTTCCCCTCTGGGTGTGCCTCTAGTTTGGAAGAAATGAAAGAAATAGAAAATCACCATTTGGCAAACCCGTATCAAATAACTGATTCAGGAAACACTTATCAGTGGATGAAACTAACAGGTGAAGGCTGACAGGAAGCTGTAGGACTGAGGGAGGAGGCTGTCACCACCGGACCCCACTGGTCAGTCTCAGCAACACGGGAAGTGATAGCAGGGCACCGTGGGCCTCCAGGGATGATGACACAGCAAGCACATGGCATCACCTACAGATGTGAACGTAAGTGGGTTTCCACCCACAGGGAATACAGAGAAGAGAGGAACACGTTAGATGGCTCCATGGAGAAGCAAACAGACAAAACCAGAACATGAAATGATCCTGCAGGAGGCTGACCTGGCTTCTGTGGCAAATGTGGAAAAGAAGGAGCTGCTCTAGAGTAAAGAGAACAAAGAGCACAGGAACCAGATGCAGCATGTGGATCCTGTTTAGGCTATGATTCACGCCAATGGTTCAAAGACATATTTGAGATAACTGGGAAACTTGATTTTAGACTGAGTATTGAACAACACCAAGAATTGTCCATTCTGCTATATGTGTGTTACTGGCATTGTGGTTATGTAAGAAAATGACCATACTTTTAAAAGATGCATACTCAAGCATGTAAAAGTGAAACGACATAATGTTTAGAATTTGCCTTACAAGACTTCAGCAAAGAAAAAATGCTGAAGGCTTGAAGCAAATATGACAAAATCTTAATTATTAAATCTGTAGACTAAGTGTATGAGGGTTCATTGTACTATTATCTCTCTACTTGTGTGTATGTGTGAAATTTTTATAATTAAGAAAACAAAACCGAGAAAGGATGCCAAGAGAAAACTGGCGAGAGGTGAGACAGAAAATACCTGTTCTGGGAATTCCCTGGCAGTCCAGTAGTTAGGACTCAGTACTTTCAGTCCAGGTGCCTGGGTTCGATCCTTGGTTGGGGCACTAAGATCCCTCAAGCCTCACGGCGTGGTCAAAAAGTTAAAAAAACTGAAAGTACCTGTCCCGCGATGGAGACAACCTAATTTCGGTGGGGTCGCTGGGGAAGGCCTCCTTGAGGAGGGGATATTGAAGGAGACGGAGTCTGTCACTGAGGGAGAGTGGGGAGTGGGTGAAGAACAGGTGCAAACACACTAAAGAAGCTGAGATCTTGGCGTGGCAGAGAAAGGGACTGTGAGCCTGCTAGGCTGGAGCAGAGGCAGGGCTGGGAAGAGGACCCAGGGCCCCAGGACGAGAGGGCAGTATCAGGAGCTGAGTCAGGCAGGGCCCGATGCTGCTGCAATCAGTGGGGAGCTGACAAATGGTTTTCAGAAGGGGCATGTTTGATCGGGTTTCCAGAAGTGAATTTGAGATGACTAGCTCTTCCATGGAAGAGGCAGTGACGATGGGAAAGCTGTTCAGGAGACTCTGCAGCTGTCCAGAAAGCAGACGGTGGCTCAGTCCAGGATGGGATAGAGAAGGGGAGAAGTAGACAGGTTGGAAATATTTGGGGGGCAGAGAGCTATTGTGGTTTGCTGATGCATGCAATGCAGAGGATGAGAGAAAGGGAAAAATCAAAGATGAATACCAGGTTTGTGGCTTAAGCAACTGAGTGAATGGTGGCACCAGGTGGAGGAACAGGTGAGGGGGGGATAACCAGAGTTCACGTTTGAGCACCTTACACTGAGAGACTGGGAGACTGGCAAGTGGAGAAGTCCAGTGGGCTGGGCAGAGACATGAGCTGGAGATGGTAAGACTACCCAGGGAGGGAGAACAACTCCTTTGCCTGAGTAGAGGAGGAGCAAAGGCACTGAGGAAGAGCGCCAGGGAAGGAGGAAGGACACCAGGAGAGGGCAGTGGTGTTCGCAGGAGGGAGAGGGTGGGCCACCATGCCCAACACTCCTGAGAGGGCTGTGCAAGGAAGCCTGGAAAGTGCCCTTTGGAGTCGGCAAGATAGAGGGCATTGCTGACCTTGAGAAAGGCAGTATCAGTGACTCCATTTCCTGCCCCTCTCCTCTCCCTGAGCTGGACCAGGACCCCTCCTGCCAGGTTCTTCCCTCCCCTGCATTTCTCTTGCTGCTGTGTGATGACAGGTGGATTGTTCTTCTCCTCCACTGGGGGTGAGCACCTTGAGGGCAGGACGCCTGTTCAACCTACATGCCCCTGGAACAGAATTCCTCCCTGAAATCAGTCAACGGACACTTAAAGAGCACTAACTGTGGACGAGGCACCTCATGGGCCCAGTACAATGGCACAATCTCCAATTCCTCTGCTGTCCAGCATCATGAAGGATGTGAAAACAGGGAGTTTGATCAACTAACCGTCCCAGACACTGGAACCAAATTCATAGATCTCCTCACCAAAACTGATCAGAGAGAGCCGAAGGGGGGTGCTTGTGGAAGCCAGGTGACAGAGCCTGCAGGGTGCTCTCCCACACAGTGCCTCGCTGCAGCCTCATGGCCACCCTTTTACCTCCTCTTGGCCAGAGGAGGAAGTTGAGGCAGCAGGAGGTGACGTGCTTTCCCCAAGATCACGCTGAGCTAGGAACCCCGCAGCTGCAACCCCTGTCTCCGCAGCACGGGCACACGCCAGCCTGCAGCCACCGAGGGCATCCTCCTGCAGGACACAAGAATGTTCGCACTGCAGAGGGGCTGTCCCTCTGCACACCTTCCTACACCCCTGGCCCATTACTTATCCCTTTTCTTCCTCTGACCACGGTTTTACATATTAATTTGAAATAATACCACGTCACATGGTGAGTCACTCTCGTTTCAATTCTCCTTCACGTGTTCTGCTTAATCAGGAGAAAGGCTCAGTTTGAAGGAGATGGCTTTGAAACCTCTCTAATGTCTGCTCAGCTCCTGTAAAAAAATGTGGTAAAATACACATAACTTAAAACTTACTGCCTTGTCCATTTTTAAATGTTTAATTTGGTGGCGTTAATTACATTCACAATATTGTGCAACCATCACCACCAGCCATCCTCAGAACTTTTTCATCTTGCAGAACTGAAACCCTGTACCCATTAAATAATAACTCCCATCCCCCCTCCCCAGCCCTGGCAACTGCCCTCCTACTTTCTGTCTCTCCGAATGTGACCACCCTAGTACCTGGTATTAATGGAATCATACCCATACTGTCATCTCCTGTTTTAAACAGAAAGAGATCAGGCCGCAGGCTCATGGCCTGCCTCACATTGTCCTGTCTGTGGTTATCAACACTTCGATGCTTCCCTTCTCTTTGTGGCTGGTGATGCTGGTTTTCCATTTAGGGTAGGGACAGTAGGTTTCCCTTTTCATATAAACAGATTTAAGTGGGAAAAATAATTCATAGTGAAAGGTTGAAGGTAGAGAGGCTCTCAGACAGAGAAGAGAGTGTGGGAGGGTGGGAGGTGGGGAAGCTCCAGCCTTGATCGTGGAGGTTACTTGTGCCGAGCCCTCTTTGACCCTGATACCAGCCCCACGTGGGCTGCGGCAAAAGAATGTGCTCCCTATTCCATGCACCCGGCCTCTTCAGCTTCCCGTCACCATCTGGAAAAGGCTTTCTGTACCTCTCACCTTTGCCCCCTATCCATTCATCCATCCACTTATTTATTCAGCAAACCTGGCTGTCCAGACTCTGTGCTGGGCTCTGGGGAATGCTCAGGCCTCTAGGCCTGGGTTCATCCCAGTCTACCCCCTCCTCCATGCCTTCTTCCTTCTTTTCTTCTTGTTTATTTAATCCTGACCTCTCTCATCCAAGACCCTGCTATGCAGGCTCTGGCTCAGCTCTGAATTCCTAGCAGGGTCTCAAGGTCAGGCAACTACGTGGCCGATGTTGATACCTAAAGGATTATGGACATAGGGCGAAGCTGCCCCACCCAAAGAGGTCAGCAGCGTGCCGTTCCCCTGCACAGATGTGAGCCCAACTTTGCCAAATAATCCTGTTGCTCAACGAGTTGGAAACCCTCACGTGTACAAGAATTCAACTTTTTGCTAGTATTCTGTGGCCCACCAGCATCAGTTTGTGACCTCTATCTGGTCATGTTAGGAGTGAGTCCTGTTCAGTTAGTGTCCGCTTGCCCCCAGAGGGTGTGAGGTGCTCTTGGGAACTCCTAGAGGGCAGAGTCAAGCCAGTGCACCCCAGGCCCACCTACTCTTGGGGGTCCCGAGGCTGCCAGACTGATTAACAAGTAGATTTCTAGGTGCCTGATGTCAGCGAGTGATGGAGGGAGATACTATGGAAGTCAGGATTCCTGGGGAACTGAGACCATGGCCCAGGTCTGGCACCACCAGAACCACATGCCAGCCAGCCAGCCATGCCACTGTGGATTTACAGACCTTATCAAGAAGGGCCTGCACGGGTCTAGGGGACCACCAGAGGCCCTCTGATGGGCACAAGTGACACCCATAACTCTCTCGACTGCAAGTTATGAGAAATCCAAGCCCTACTGTCTAAATAAACATGAAAATAATTGGCTCCAGCATCCAGAAAGTTCCTAGTAATCTGGTCTTGGACTTGATTGGATCCAGGAGCTCAACAAATCAGAAGGCTGCCTCCCCTCTCCTCTGGCTCTGCTTCCCTGTGCACCCCGCCCCCCCCCCCCAGAGGACCTCCCTCTAAGGAAGGTCGCCCTGAGTGGCAAGATGGCCTCCTAGTTCCAGACCTCTTCCCATCAGCTTAGCAACTCCAGAGGATTTTCACTGGCCCAGACTGGGTCACGTGCCTACCCCTGAACCAATGACACAGTCAGGAATTCAGTGCCCTGATTGGCCAAGTCCCCCTCCCCCATCAAGTTCAAGAGTGTGGTGCTGCAAGGAAAATGTGAGTCCCTGATCAGAAAAAAGATTCCAGGGCTTCCTCTTTCCAAGCCCCTGCTCTGTGTCCTGCAGCTGTGCCTGCCTTCAGAAAACCCAAGATGAGGCGATTTAGCTGAAAGCTGGGAATATGGTGGTCAGACACAGAACAAAGCACTCTTGTGTCTTAGCCCATGCTGGGGGGGTTGCTTGTTGCTGCATAACTGCCCCTCCCCCAGCAACCTGGTCACACACTCCCACTCCTCGAAGTGTCTTCAAATTTGACTCTGTTCCTGGCAACCCCCAGCTTAGGACAGAATCCATAACTGTCAGCTGCCATCGTTATTCTACCATATACTCAGTTTAAAGGTTTTAGTTTTCACTGGAGTTTTTTAATTAACCAGAGCCTCTGTCTAAAGTGTTGACTGGACTTGCTTTCCAGTGTAAGAGAGGGTTAGGCCAGGGCTGGGCCACCTATTGGTTTGCTCATCTCCCCCCTCGGAATCCACAGCAGTGTGAGCTCGATCTGAACAGTAATCAAGTTTTGGGGAGTGGGCTGGGCCTGGGACTCCGGCTGACCTGGCAGGCTGTGCAGACAGATCCCCAGGGCTGCGGGAGGACAGGAGCCAAGCCTCTGAGGCCTTCCCACACTCAGTTCCTTGGCCCTGGGTCCTGCCTGGCCCCGATGCCACAGCCCACACCGGTGCAGTGGTGCAGCTAGTCTGACCCCTCTTCCTCTGGTTTTCCTGTGTGTAGCCTCACAAGACCCCCCAGCTTTGGCTCAGCCAGGCAGCCACAGTTGTCCAGCTCTGCCTGAGAGCAAAGCCTGGGCCAGCTCCACTCCCAGTCACAGCCCACACCTTCCCTCATCAGCCCTCTCCAGTGCTCCTAAACTTTTGTGAGGTGCCTGCACGGAGCTGGTAACAGTTATGCACCAGCTGCCCAGGAAAGTGCACCTGATAGGCCGGCACTGTCAGCAGGCAGTTTCCTGGGACCCTGAAGGCTGCCTGGGGGCCCTGGGTTAAGGAATCGTATCTGGGAAGAACTTTCCCCTTGCAACCCCCATGGGATTACTTCTTAATGCTTGTATCCTGGTTCCTTACCCTCCACCATCATCAGGGCCTAAAGCATATATGAAGGTAAGCCAATGCCCCCAATTTTTTAATGAATAATAATAATAATAATTGTTGATACATATTGAACACTTACTCTATGCTAGATACTATAGCAAATGCATTATAGGTATTAATACATTTATTCCTCACAGCAACTCTGGAGGTTGGAATAATTAAAATCACACCCAGTTTACCGATGAGGAAATTGAGGCACCAAGAGGTTAAGGAATTTCCCAAAGTCTCATGGCAGAGGGCAGGTGCTGTCCTCCCTACACAGCAGCTGTTCCACCACCTCTAGTGTAATGCACAGTCTCCCTCAAGGCTGTGTCAATGTTTGGACACAGAATGAAATGAACTCAAAGAGCCAAAGGTGAACTGCTCCAGACGAGTAGCCATCACTGATTTCTGAAGACTCCAAGTCTTTGTGCAGGCTGTTTCTGCTGCCTCGGACATAACTTTTCCATTGTTCCTGCCAAATCCATTCATCTTTCCGACCTAGAGGCTGCTTCCTCCAAGCAGCCTTCTTAGTGTCCAGGAGTAGATTGGATGCCCTTGCCCCTAACTCCACGTGAATTCGTAGCCCCCAGAATCTTCCCATCCTAGCCCTTATCACTCTGTACTGTAACTGCCAACCTACATGACTGCCTCCCTTCCAGACTGGAAGTTCCCGAGTGGGCAGGGATTGTTAAAGTCTTGCTTTACTTTGTTTTAAATTATTTAAAAAAAAATAACTTTTTTATTTTTTAGGTATTACATATGCTCAGTAAAGTGCACAAATCACAAATGTGATTCAACTTTTCTATATGTACACAGCCATGTAACCACCACTCAGATCAAGATATGAAACACGTGTATGGTGGTACCCAGAACCCCCACCCCAGAGGGGTCTTATTGCTGTCACCACAGTTTTTGTCTTTTCTTAAACTTCTAATAACTGGCATCACACAGGAATACTGTTTTGTATCTGGCTTCTTGTGCTTACCATTATGTCTGTGAGATTCATCCATATTGCTGTATGTTTCAGTGGTTTGTCCTTTTTATTGTTGTGTAGTATTCCACTGAATGAATATACCAAAATTTACTTATCCATTTTACCACTGACGAAAATATCGGCTAGGGTATAGAACATCAGGAATTCTTATTCTTTGCTGGTAGGAGTATAAATTGCTACAACCACTATGGAAAACTGTCTTGTCTATCATTGTTAAACAATTGTCATTTATTTGGTAGTTATTATGTGCCAGGCTCTGTACTCAGCAATTCATCTGCATTATTTCACTTAATCCTTACAATGACCCTAAGAAGTAGATAGATGCCATATGTGAAATAAGACAATCATGGTATCAACATCACAGGATTATTGTGAAGTTTAGTTGAGATAATACTTTGAAGGATTTAGGGCAATCTGCTATTTTGGAAATGTCTGTGATACCTGTTATCGTTACTACCTAAGGGCTGGGAATTCAGGAGCCTGGGTTCCCATGCCTACCTAAGCCAATCTGAGCAAGTCATCTCAGCAGCCTTGACCTCAGAGCCCCTGGAAGGTCAACAATCTGCTAGCAGGGACCTCTGAGGATGACACAAGTCAGGCCCTCCAATAAGGTCTAGTCTCTAACTTCAAGAAGACAGTCATGGAGGGAGGAGGTCCAAGACTGGGACTGTAAATCAGGAAGGGGCTGAGGAGTGTTTAGAAGCCCTCTGCTACATGCTTCTTCTAGAAGCTTAGTACAGTAGGTACTTTCAAGTGATGATTGTTCAATACCTGTCTCTCTTCTTAGCCTGTAAACTCCACAAGGGCTTGGTCATTGTGTTTTTCAAGCATTCCTTCACAAGTAAGATTTAAGTGCCTCCCTTCCTCCAGGGACTTTGCCAAGAGCTGGGGGATACAGCAGTGAACAAGACAGACAAGGTAGGGAGCGGAGCACCAAACATGGACAGGAGCAAGAGACATGGTGGCAAGGGCTGTGAAGGAACCACAGCAGGGCAATGAGGTGAACAGGAACTCCTGGGGAGAGGGGTGCTCTAAATTAAGTGGTCACTGAAGACCTTGAAGTTCTCGGGAAGGATGAGCAGCCAGAAGGGGCTAGAGCTGGGGACAACAAACTCCAAGGCCCTGACATGAGAAAAGACACAGGGTGGCCAAAAGAGTTGTGAGGGGAGGGGGTTGAAGGAATGGTCTGAGAGGGGTTGAGGGCCAGTCCACGCGGAGTCCTGTAGGACAGGGAGTGTAGATTTGATTTTACAGCCCGTCGATGTAAACACTTAAGCTAGAGAGGTCTGCGTGAAATCCCAGAATCAGAAAGGTCTTCTGAAGAATTTTTGGGGAAGGGGCACACATGGAAGGTGCTCCACTATTAGCTGAATGAACGCAAGTACGCATGGACAGAGGGATGGACGCGCGTCCAGGAGTAACAGCTGTTCCCCGGGGGGCCCCAGATCAGGCGGCCTGAGGCCCTGGTTCTAGGCTCTGTGACCAGGCGCTGTGACCTTGGGCACATCCCCGCCCCGACTGAGGGCCCGGAACTCTGCGTCTCGGGGGCGGGGAGGACGTACAAGGAGGGACAGGGCGCGCGCCTGAGGCCAACGGACGTCGGGTCTTCTGGCAGACCCCAGCCAGGGCCCGAACCCCAGCCGTCAGCCGTGTTTACATTCCACCCGCGCAGGCCACGCGGCTTTTTGCCGCTCCAGCGCCGCTCGGCTCCGCCCCCGGAGCCCGGCGACCCGCCCCTCTGCCGCGCTCGCGCCAGAGCTCCCCCGCGTCCCGCCTGCGCGGCCCCGCCCCCCCGCGCGCGCGGGCCAGCCCACGAGTCCGGCCCCGCGCGGGCTCCGCAGCTCTAGCCGCGCAGGCCCCGCCCGGCCTCCGGGCCTCGCCTCTCCGGCGCGCAGGCCCTGTCACTTAGCCCCGCCCCGCGCTGGCCCCGCCCCTGGCGGTCCGGAGCGCCGGGGCCGGCCAGCGCCACACGGGGCGGTCCTGAGGGCGGTGGCTGGGCGGGCCCGGGCCCTCGGGCGGCCGCTGAGGGGCTCCCAGCCGGTCGGGGCGGGGCGGAGGGTGGCGGGAGGGCGCGAGGGCGGGCCGGGGGCCCGTTCCGCGCGCTGGGATTTTTAAATGTCCCGCTCTTAGCCGGGCGCAGGAGCAGCCGGCTCGGCCGCCAGCGCGGTGTAGGGGGCAGGCGCGGATCCCGCCACCGCCGCGCGCTCGGCCCTCCGCAGCCTCCCGCCTCCCGGCTTCCCGCTCGCCTCTGCCTCCTGCCTCCGGCCTCGGCTCGTGCAGCCCGCCTGCCTGCCGCGGATACGGCTTCGGGTAAGGACCCCGCCGCGGGCTGCCGGACGGCGCGGCAGGCTGGGACTCCTGGAGCGCCCGGGTCGGGCCGGGGTGGGGGTGGGGCGAGGCCGGGTCACCGGGTCCCTGGAGGCGTCAGCGCGGGGTGCCCCGGTAGGGTGACTCAGGGACAGGCTACGGGGAGGTGTTGAGGGGAAGACTGAGGCAGCCGGGACCCCGAGGGAGGCGATGGGCCGACGAGGGTTTCGGGGGGCGTCGAGGGCCCCCCCACCCCGGGTTCCGACCCGGCATCGCGGGCCGCTGGCGGCGCCGCGGGTGACAGGCCACCCCGGGCCCATCGGCCATTTTCCCGACCGGCCCGGGAGGCTCCCGCCGCTGCTGCCGCCCGCGCGGGAGGGGGAGGGGTGCCCGGGACGGACCGGCGGGCCCTGGTCCCCTCCGCCGGCCGTCCTCACCCCACTGCCGCTTCGTGCCCCCAGGCCTGAGGTCTGATCCTGCGCCCAGCGCCATGCCGAGGGAAAAGAAGGAGAGGTGAGTGGCCTGGCCGCTGCGGGGAAGGGGAAGGTGTGCAGTGGTGGGGGAGGGGTGGGCCGAGATTTGGGGAGAACTCTTACCTCTGTGCCATCCTGGCTTTTCAGGGATGGGAAAGAACCCGGCACCATGAAAGAGGAAAGCGGCACCGATGTCTCTGTTCGCTCCAGGAAAAGGAAGGCAAATGTGGCCGTTGTGAGTACAAAGGAGACAGGTGGGGGAGGATTCCCCCCCACCCCCCTTCTTACCTGGGTACCAGGCTGGGTTCTGACCACATATTTATTGATAGGGGGTCAAGGGGGGTGCGTTTGGCAGAAATGGTGCTCATAACCTTACCAGCTTTCTTTTTTTCTCTCTCTCTGTGTTTTTGTCTTTGGGCTGTTTGATGTGTTTCCTTGGGGTGTGGGTTGTTTTATGTTAGTTTTTGCAGGATCCAGATGAAGAAGTTGCCAAAATTGACAGGACCGTGAGACAGCAGTGTGGCAGTCAGGTAGGTACATTTTCTGATTATGTCTAAGTTGAGGGTCTCCTTTTTTGGGGTCACATTAAGTCTCATATTTCCTTGCCTTCTGCTGAAGGCTTTTTCTCTAACTGTGGCCACAGTCCATACAACTGAGCGCTGTGCCTGTCAGTGGGCACTGACCTCTGCCAGCCTTGAGATTCCAGGAAGGTCTGTGTTCCTGACTGACATCCCTGAGATGACAAATATGCGCTGATGTCTGGAAGAACCAGAATGGACCTCACATAACTCAGTCCTCTCCTTTTGCCCTTGAGGAAACTGAGACTCAGTTAGAGGAAGAAAGTAACCCAGAGTCCTGTGCAAGCCAGGGGCGGAGTCTGTCCTACAGCCTCTCTGTGGGCTGGTGAACTGCGGGGAGGGCTCCTGAGACAGAGCTCTTTGGGTAACTGTGAGGATGGGGGTTGTGTGTACACACATAAGCACACATCCACACTTGTGTTTCTTCGTCATGGTGCTTAAGGACTTCCCGTCCCTGCTCCCACCCCCTTTAGGTCATGTTTCAAACTTTTTCCCCCTTTCTGAAAGTTCTTCTAGCCCATCCAGCAATTACCTACAGTGGTCACTGTCACCTGGAGCTTGATCTGTCCTCCACCAGAGTATTAGGAGGACATTCTGTGTAATGATATGTGCATCTCAACACATTTTTAAAATTGACTAGTCCATTTCTCTTGCTCCTCCTTCATGGAGTTCCCGCCATATTTCTTACATGCTCATGGTATCATCATAATATCAGAAGTTCCTAGCAGAAAAAGCTTGTATTATCTCTCTGCCTCCAGAAATGGCTGGAGACTGTAGTTATGGCTCTAGTAGGGGAAGCAGCCTATCTCCAAACTAGCTGATTAGGCTTTCTGACGCTATAGCAGATAAAAGCTGAGCAGGAATAGTATTTGAGCAGAGGATACTGGTCCTGATTAGGTTAGCAGTGGAAGCACATCACTTTGTAGGGCAGTGAGCAACAGCCATAGCAACTGGGTTTGGAAGAGTGAAGGGCTTCAAAGTCGAGGGGCACATTATTTGTAAAAAGTTGTTACTGCACATAAGACCCTAGTAATTAGTATTTCTGGGGAGGTTCCACTGAATATTGAACAATGGCTTGATGATTTCCTTACTGTATTAGAAGAAGAAATACTTTACTTTAGGAAAGGAAATAAGACAGTGCATTCCAAGTTCTTTCCTTTTTTTCCTTTTTTCTCCCTGTAAAGACTTCAAACCAAGCAAGTTAATTTTTGTGGATTTCTACTAAAATGGACCTCTACTTTGTGAAATTCAAGACTGGTTATTTTCCCGCCTGTGTTTTGAATTGAAGTTTTTAAAAATATATATTTATTTACTTATGGCTGTGTTGGGTCTTTGTTTCTGTGCGAGGGCTTTCTCTAGTTGGGGCAAGCGGGGGCCACTCTTCATCGCGGAGCGCAGGCCTCTCACTATCGTGGCCTCTCTTGTTGTGGAGCACAGGCTCCAGACGCGCAGGCTCAGTAGTTGTGGCTCACGGGCCTAGTTGCTCCGCGGCATGTGGGATCTTCCCAGACCAGGGCTCGAACCCGTGTCCCCTGCATTGGCAGGCAGATTCTCAACCACTGTGCCACCAGGGAAGCCCAGAATTGAAGTTTTTAACTTAGGATGAAGCAAAGCTGTCCCTGTTGACTTCTTGGAGTTTTAGGGTAGTTTCTGTTCTCAAAGATAACCTGAACTGTGCCTAGGGTGCCTAAGGTGGGGCTTTGGTCCTATCCTTGGACTGCAGAGAGTTGATAGATGTGATAACATGAATAGCCATATTATTTCCCACTAGAAGGCGTTTTCATGGTTTTTCAGAGATTAATGACAACAGGTTTCTACACATTTTGCAAAGTAGATAGCTTGAAAATTACCCATCATTTATGGAGCAATCAATGTCTTATGTTATTTCTCTGTGTAGATTCATGAAGCTAGAATTTTGGGGTAACAACCTTTTTGCCAATTAATTACACAGAATTTTTCTCTGGAGTTATCATAGTTCAGCCCTGTTCAACAGCTCTGAGCTACTTGTAGCCCTCATGCTCAACTCCATGAAACTGCTTCGTCAAGACCACATGGAACCTTTGATTCTTACCTTAGGTTTTTCTCAATGAAGATAATACTCTTTTATTTAAAGTCTATTTAATATATCCATTTTTGTTGTTCAATTTTTTGCATGAGACCCAACTTTTTTACTTTTTTACTGGAGTCCTGGAATTTCTATTAGTTACTTCTCAGAACATAATTTTGCATAAGGTAGTTTTATTCTCAGTTAAAAGTTGGTGTCTTGCTGTTACCCAGTTCCTTCCTAAAGTCAGACTGATCTTGCTTTCTTTGAGACATGGTATACATTCAAGTTAAATGATACAGAATTCATTATTCTGCTTCATCCACTGGTTCCTAAAAGGCCAACTTTGGGAACCATTTGTCTGCTTGTGGTTCACCCAATTTGTCTGTGAACTACAGGTAGGGAAATGTTACCATTTTATCTCCAAAAGCCTCCTCTCAGCTATTTCAGCCATGTGGCTGTAGAGGGTGACAACCAGCTTCTGCTTTCAAAACTAGAATTCATTGTTGAATGAAGAGCAACTTAAAGCAGTTGTAATGTGACCCTTTTTGAGTCAAGGAAATACTACCAGCACATGATACTAGAACTGGAAGGGGATGTTGCCCTTCTCCAACAGCTGTTGGCAAGAGCTGTCATGGTTAATTTGCATGCCCAATTCTTTGCACATTGGATGGAGAAGAGCTTTATCCTGCTTTGCTCTTCTCAGTACCCTGAAAGTGCTCTGGCTTCCTCTGAAAGTGACCGGTGTGCTGTGGTAGCCACCCTGTCCCATATCTTCCAGGCAGCACTTAGAGCCCAAGTTTCTATGTTCATATATAGTCTTCTCCGTTGTCTCTTTTCTAGTCAATATTAATGGTCTCTCTGCTTTAAAAAAAAAAAAAAAGCCAAGAGTCTCAGACTTTTTATAGAGCTTCCATACTGGCAGGATTGTTAACATGCCCTGTCTTCAATAAAATTACTATTTTATAATTTTAAAAATCAATAATAGTCCTTTAGAGTAAGATAATAGAGTAGCTTTAAAAGGAAAAATGTTAAATGGCAAAATGACATTATTTTCCAAATATTAAAAATTGACTTAAATTAAGTATCTGGAATCTTTAAAAGAAGCATTGTTTGGGTTTTTTTAATAGGTATATATATATTTTTTAGATGTTGGGGGTAGGAGTTTATTAATTTTTTTATTTTTGCTGTGTTGGGTCTTCGTTTCTGTGCGAGGGCTTTCTCTAGTTGTGGCAAGTGGGGGCCACTCTTCATCACGGTACGCGGGCCTCTCACTATCGCGGCCTCTCTTGTTGCGGAGCACAGGCTCCAGACACGCAGGCTCAGTAGTTGTGGTTCACGGGCCTATTTGCTCCGCGGCATATGGGATCCTCCCAGACCAGGGCTCGAACCCATGTCCCCTGCATTGGCAGGCAGATTCTCAACCACTGCGCCACCAGGGAAGCCCTGTTTGGGTTTTTAATGATGGTTTATTCAATTAGCATTTATCACTCTGCAAGGCTTTGGGGTGGGTTTCAGAGGTCTTCAGGAATATCTAGGCTTTATCTCTACAGACTTTTTAATATATCCTGTGACTATTGCTTGATTCGGTTTTAACTAGGCAGATGCTCCTTTTGTTTCATTTTGAGTTAAGGAAAAGGAAAGGTCCCCGTTTTGTAATAATTTTGGCTTGACCTGCAACCAAAGGAAGATGTCACATTTGGTGGGTTTTGTTTTAAAATGGGGAGACTTTAAATATAGATGGCAATCAGTTTACATTTTGATTTTTTATACTTGTGATTGTGGAGTGCTTATGTAAATGCTTTTACTGGAAATTGTCTTTCACTTTTAAGACATTTCATTAGGTTAGTTGTACTTATTAAAAAAAACAAATCTTTGAATTGTGACCAAATAATCTCACAACACACTTTAGGAGTCATGCTCAGTGTCTTACTGAGCTGCCAATAGATTTTATTCTTTTGTTTTTTTGGTAACGTAAGAGCTGTTTGCATTTTGTCTTACCCTTCCTGCGTCTGTTTTGCTGCTCAGTCACTTCATATGAGGATGATGATGTGTAGGGTAAAATGCTACTGACTGTAGTTTTCTTAGGTTTTACTGCATAGACTCCTAAGCTAATGACAAAATGAAATGAAAGCTTGGAGTCATTTCTGTGTCTTCTGTGCTATCTCCATCTTAATTTAGGCCAGAATATTGACTTAGGCCTAGAGGTTTCTCTCCAGCGTGAAGACATTTTCTGTTTTACTGGCTGTTTGACAAATCAATGAATGTAAAAACAGCTGGTTTACATCAAACATTTTTTTAATGTGTCTTTCTTTACAGCCTTGGGACAGTAATACAGTCTGTGAAAACCCCTGTTCCTTGATTCCCACACCTGACAAAGAAGAGGATGAGCTCGTATACCCGAATTCTGCATATAAGCCTCAGAGTTGCACACCATCTAGAGCCTCGCCACTGCCTGTACTGAAGTAAGCTGACTGCTGAGTGCCTTCTGGATCTCTTACTCCCTGTGTGCACTCCCGCCTCACTAGTACGGATGCATACTGACACCTGTCTTTTGCTTGCTTTTGTTTTTTGTAGCTGGGCAAATAGAGAGGAAGTATGGAAAATCATGTTAAACAAGGAAAAGACATACTTGAGGGATAAGCACTTTATGCAGCGGCACCCTCTTCTGCAGCCTAAAATGCGAGCGATTCTTCTAGATTGGTTAATGGAGGTGAGCTGGAGCCTTCCTGTTAACTAGAAGCATTGGCCATTTCTAGTTTCTTCTGTGCTGTTATAATCTCTTCAGGTGTTTGATTCCATTGACACATTCTGTGTCTCTGAACTGTGGTATATATACTACAGTGGCCTAACGTTTTTGCTTATGTACTTCCTTAAAAGAATTTCTGAAGTATCTTTACCCCTTAGATATTTTTAAGTTGGCATCTAATTTTTTTCTCAAAGTTTAAGTAGTTGCAAAGGTTGTATTTTCCAATTAATTATAAATATTGATATTTGATCTTTCAATTTGTACACTCAAATTGCATTTTATTTTTTTTGTTTGTGGTACGCGGGCCTCTCACTGTTGTGGCCTCTCCCATTGCGGAGCACAGGCTCTGGACGCGCAGGCTCAGCGGCCATGGCCCACAGGCCCAGCCGCTCCGCGGCATGTGGGATCTTCCTGGACCAGGGCACCAACCCGTGTCCCTTGCATCGGCAGGCGGACTCTCAACCACTGCACTACCAGGGAAGCCCCTCAAATTGCTTTTGAGTGTACACAGTGGAATGTGGATAACAGCTATTTGATAGCCACTACCAAATGTTTAAAAAATATATGAACAAATTTATCTTTGAGTCAGAAAATTTACATTGTTTCTTTTTAACTCCTTGGGATTCATTTCTCTTTACCCACAGAATTTTATCCTAACAAAATATTTTGTTCAAATCTTTTATTGATCACACTATCATACTTCTCTACAATAATTGATCAAAATAACAAGTATTACAAATTGTGATGAATAATTGTTAAACATAAAAAGTAATATTGTATAGGCAGTGCACCTCCTTCTGGGAGGAAGTGTGGGTGACTCAGTAGTGGCTCAATTAAGGACACTTCCTGGACACCTCTGTAAGCCTTGGGTGGGTGAGAAGTGGGCTTTCTTCTGTGATGTGGAAGGACATCTCAGGCAGATCTGTTTTATGAAAGCACATATGGAAGTTGAGTGTCTAAGTATTCCCTAAAACTGAACTGTGCCACGTACCCTTTAGGAAGTCTGTATTAGCAGGGGTATGTGTACCCCTGCTGTGCTTGTCCTAGAGTCAAATCCCCTGCTGCCATTTTATGTCTATGTGCTTCAGTCAGGCAAGTCACTTAACTGTGAGTCTTGGTTTTCTCATCTGTAATGTTTTCTAGCAATATTTGCTTGCAGAGTTTGTGTGGATTAGAAATAAGTACAGTTTACATGGTAAGCAAGAAAAGTTAGCTATTTTTATCATTCTTAATTTGCTTTTCTTTATTGGTCCCTGAAAATGTCAACATAGAAAATGTACAAATGTACAAATTCTTTGGCCTTGCTGTTGTCCACAGACCCACCATGGCACATAGCCCTTAGGGGCCTTTTGGAACATTTTATAATTCCTTGAAGCATTAGATGTGGTATGCTTTAACCTCTCAGGCTTCAGCTCATAAGATGATGTGACTGAGAGGTTCTATTTTATATAATGCAATTGATGCCATTGATGCAATTGATGCTTTAAAGAAATGATTTTCCCTGCAAGTCAATGAAAAAAGTCATGTAATACTATTGAAAGGATAGAAAAGAATGGTAACCTTTATGTCTTCAGTGGGACAAGACTAGAGTCCACAGTTCACAGGCAGTCTCATCTGCAGCAATGTTAAGTTTCCCAGCCCCTAGCCCAGCCAAGAAGTCTGTACATAAGAAAGGCAGTGCTTATGCTGTGTGCCCAATGGTGAGCTGGGTAAAGTAGTCTGAAAGTTTGTTCCTTAGAGAACAGAAGCTCTAGTTTTACTTCTAATCCTATTGTAGTTGTGTTATTTTATAAAAACTAACTCTAAATATGGCTCCACCTGGACTTCAGAAACACTCTTTGGTGATTGATGGAGTTTTCTACTAATGTTCTGTTTGTTGTTTCCTTTGGTACCTTTTCTACTTATTAACCCCATGAAGTGTACTTACATGGGATATACTGTTTAGGAACAGCAGTTTTAAATGCACAATCAGACACTTGATGACAGTAATGAATTGAGGTCTAATATTTCCTTGGTCCTTTTCAACTCCATCATGTACACTATTTCACCATGCCTCACAGCAATCCTGTGAGGTAGGGAAAACAGATATTGTCCTAATTTTATAGTCTGAGATAATCCAAGATAAATGGGTTTGTCTAAAGGGGAGCCTATGCTGGAACCTAGATCTCCGAGTCCTTTGTTTAATGTTTTTAAAAAACCATTTGCCTCTTGTGATTAACAGATTAACAGTGTTTTAGTGTTGTAGTCTTTAAGTAAATGTATGTTCCAGCTTTCAAACTTTCATACTGATAGTGCCCATTGTGAAGAAATATGGTAGTTCTTTCCTCATGTCATAATGAAACTTATAAAGGGGGACACCTTGCTTTGAGAAAATTCCATTTTTCCTTGAAATGCTGCTTTTAACAGGCTGTGAATGTACCTTCTTTCGCAGCCTGTGAACATTTGCTCTTATATTATAGATCACAGAACACTTCATCCTTATACCTGAGTTCCAGTTTTTCATTGTGCATGTGCTTAGGGACAAGCAAGGTAACCATCCTTTCAGAGAAGCCAGGTTCTCTCTCTTGATTTGGTTATATTATCCTTCACCAAACTCATGACAAGTTTTTTGTCTTTCTTTCTTTCTCAAGTAACTGTTCTAAAACTTACTATTTTTTCAGGTGTGTGAAGTTTATAAACTTCACAGAGAGACATTTTACTTGGCACAGGATTTCTTTGATCGGTATATGGCAACACAACAAAATATTGTAAAAACGCTTTTACAGCTTATTGGGATTTCGTCTTTATTTATTGCTGCCAAACTTGAGGTAAATAATTTTCAAATATTTGTTATGTAGTACATGCTTGAGCTCCACTGAGATTAGGGGAAGAGGTCAACTATTTGTCTAAATTTTTCTAATTTGAGGCCTTCTAAAGTTCAGCCACACACACAAAAAAGCTAGAAATTAACCAAGAAAAGTATGAGTATATAAAATGCTTAGGTTAATATAATTCCTTTAATCAAAAAAATTGAACTTTGACCTGAGAGGATTAAAATTTTGGTGTGATTAGAAGGGTGAATGGGCACAGCTTTCAAACATGTTGAAAAGGTGAAAATTTCAAAGCTCCCCATTGAGTAAAAGTTTGATTGATTTATTGATTGATTGATGTGGGTAACTGTTTCATTTCTTTCACAATTAATGCATTTTGAACCACTGGAGTGGCTCTTGTATTTATCCCATCAATGTACCCTTTCCTTCTTTCTATATCAGCATATTAAAAAGAATAAATTGGGAGGTACATTATAAGTTAAAACTATCAGAGATGGACTTTTTGCCAGTAGTATCTTCCTTTTATTTCCTTTCAGGAAATCTATCCTCCAAAGTTGCACCAGTTTGCTTATGTTACAGATGGGGCTTGTTCAGGAGATGAAATTCTTACCATGGAGTTAATCATTATGAAGGTTGGTTACAAGTTAGTTTTTCAGTCCTTTTTAAAAAATCCTACATAATATCTTTTCTATATTCAGCATGAGTGCATCTGGCTAGGTGTTCTCTAGGTGGACACACTGTGGCATGGGAAATGGCTGCATTTTGAACTCCTTTAGAGGACCAAAGGGAGTAGTAATGTCTTTTTCTTTTTTCAACCATTGGTCTCTTTTCTCTCTGTTTTCCCTTAGGCCCTTAAGTGGCATTTAAGTCCCCTGACCATTGTGTCCTGGCTGAATGTATACATGCAGGTCGCATATCTAAATGATTTTTATGAAGTGCTCCTGCCGCAGTATCCTCAGCAAATCTTCATACAGATTGCAGAGGTAAGTGGCTTTATTACCTCTGTGGGGCGACCTACCCCACCACTAGATGGAGTAACTTTAGAAGGGATGTGTGTTGGCCGTGTCCCTCAGTGTTCTTTTCTTCTCCATAGCTTTTAGATCTCTGTGTCCTGGATGTCGGCTGCTTAGAATTTTCTTATGGGGTACTTGCTGCTTCTGCCTTGTATCATTTCTCTTCATCTGAATTGATGCAAAAGGTTTCAGGTACGTTGGCTTTCCAGTCCATTCATAGGTGTATTGAACTTATAAACCAGTTGTTGGCCTCATTTGAGCCTAACATGTATTTTCATTGCAGGATATCAGTGGTGTGATATAGAGAAGTGTGTCAAGTGGATGGTTCCATTTGCCATGGTTATAAGGGAAACAGGAAGTTCAAAACTTAAGCACTTCAGGGGAGTTCCTGCTGAAGATGCACACAACATCCAGACCCATATAAACAGCTTGGATTTGCTGGTCAGTACTGTTCCTTGTTTCCCAGACGAATTCTTAAAACTGCCCGAGCAGCCTCTTCACTTTCTTTCCCACAGGCTCCAGATATCCCCAAAAGACTCTGATTCTTTTAATTCCATGGCAAAGAAAAATGGTGGTCAACAGATCCTCTCTCTAAGTATCATGTAGCCCAGAGACTTTTAGATTGTTCTTTGCTATTTTTTTCCTTCACTCATCTCCGTAGAAAAAAGCACAAAGTAAGTGAAGCCCAAAGGATACATTCTTCCATGTTAACATTTCTGGCTTTTATTCTTATCATCAGGACAAAGCCCAAGTAAAGAAAGCCATATTGTCTGAAGAAAATAGGATTTCTCCTCTCCCCACTGGGGTCCTCACCCCCCCACAGAGCAGTAAGAAGCAGAGCAGTGGGCAAGGAACAGCATGACCACACCAGCATCCTCACCAAAGACAGCTGTGCGGAAGTGCCTGCCCCCAGTTCTCTCCCGTCTACTGCAGCAGAGGCGTGCATTTGCTTTTACAGATATTTAAATGGAAGAGCATGTCTCTTCCGCAACAGAAGTTTTCTGTGGATGGCATTGGACAGGGAGAAGTGTTTCTTATTGAATGCTTAGATTTTTTTAATAAGTGGGTCAAGTACACCAGCCACCTCCAGAACACCAATGAGTGCTCCAGATGCTGCTAAGGAGGGTGATACTTGACTTGATTGACTGTTCACACAAATAACAAAGGCTTGAAGTTGAGGAGTGCCATGTTGCTGTTGGTCTCCCCCTGGCTGTTCTGGGTCGAGTCGTATTAAGTGGAACAGGTGGTTGTGAGCGTTAACGGTGCGCAGCCCACAACCAGCTATGCTGGGGGCCTCCCCTTTCCATACTATCAGTTGACAGTGTACAATGCCTTTTATGAACTGTTGTTTTGTAAGTGCTGCTATGTTTATCCGTTTTTTAATAAAGATAAAACACTGTCTTTGAGACAGCTGGTTTTATGAGCTATGTCTGGTAATTTAAGTTAGGAGTCAACTTTGAATGTGGCTATATCAGGTTCTCTTTTTTAACTTCATGCTTCTCAAAGCTCAAGCCTCTCAAGCAAATATATTAAAAGAAAACTTTTGAAGTGAGCTTCAGGTGCAGCCTCACAGGCCTCCTCAGGGCCCCTGAGCTAGAATGAGGCTCTGATTGGCATCTTCCAACAGTGCCCTGTGAAGTGGTGGCTCCCGGCGGCCTCACTGGCTGGCTGTGGTGATAGTAGTGAAGTCACGTCTGCATCGAGAGGATTCTTAGGTATGATTCCTTCCCGAGCACAGGACAAGGGTCATAAAGTATCTGTAATTAGTGTTATTTAATACTCTTTTCATCCTTACCCAAAGCTTAACCTAAAGTATTTTTTTGTTCGGAGAACTTGTTAACATAGTAGCCTAAAACTACACTTTGAACAAGAAAATGCAAAGTAAAATTATATGTAGTTCAAGGCCGTGATATTCGTATATAGTCTGTTCCCTGACCATTTATGGAATCACCAAGTGCCTTGCTAACAGAGGAGGTTACTGTCCACTTTAAGGCCCAGTGTGTACAGTTCACATCATGTTTTGTGGGACATTCCCAAAGTGATGGCCTTGTCAAGTCTTGTGTTTCATTTTCTCACAATGCTTTGGTGTATGTATGGGTTCATTAAGGGAGGGTGAATGAGCAAATAAATATCATTTATTTCAACTTGGTATTTTATTATTTTGCAAAAATCTATCTGAAGTAGAAAGAAAAACAGCCACTTTTAATCTACCATATTTATATGAAATTTGAGAGATCCTACTTTTTCACATTGTGATGTTATAGTTCTGGCAGTTCTAATACAGTTTTCTTAATAAATGCATTATAAATCTACATGTAATGGTATTTAGTCAAATGATACTCCTAGCTAATTATTTCTTCATCTCAGAAATGCTCTTGCCTTATAAGTAGTGAATTTTTAATGGTGATCATTTGTGACTTGAAAAATCCTAAAAGTGGTTAATTTATATTTGACATTCTGTGCAAAAATATGGCACTGAAAACATTTCTATTTTCAAAGTTTTATATAAGTTTGAGAGCTTGGCAAATGTGAGGAAACACTGGTTTGAAAGCATGTTTGAGGTAAATGCTTCATGGACCGTTTGGCAAGCTGTTGTACTGCAGAGAGTGTTAGTTACTGAGTATGCTGAGATGAGGCTGCCTTACGTGTAAATTGTCAGAGGGCAGCATTTCTGGAGACTCAGTATTTTTTTAAATGGCACTGTTGCCACAGGCAGCTCTTAATAATCTGTGCTAATAAAGGATAAATCCCAGAAGGGTAAGTGAAATCCATAGTAGCCAGTATTTTCTGTGGCTCTGTCAGAAACCCTAAATGCCACTAGTAAGTAAAATCAAGTTTCCCCTCTTAAAGGAGCGTCTTCCATTTGCTAGCAGTCAGTATAAACTTTGGCCCCTCACTGGTCAGCTCTATACCCATTTGCCAGCTCACGTTTGTTCTGCAATTCATCTGAAACCAGCAGAGGCGAGGTGATACCAAACAGATAGCAGGGGTGGAAGTGGCAGCTCTAGTCACCTCTGGTGAACAAATGCTCTGAGGCAGAGATGCGTCAGCAGGAAGGACCCAGAAAAGCAACAGGAGTGTGGGCCCTCGGTCTAACTTAACTTGTGTTAGAGCTAGAGAAACAGTAATTTATCAAAAGCAACCATGAAGACTGATTGGATTGTGGTAGAGCACACCACACCCTCACATCCCACCCCAGCTCACAGAATTCACTCACTGGCCCTCATCAGAGCTGCTGTCAGGTCTCTGTCCCCCGTGCCCAAGAAAGAAAACACTGGTCTTCAGGTGGTGGGTGTTGAAGGTTTTCCAAGGTCCCCCATATGGAACTTGGACAGCTCGTTGTTTCACGGAGGTCATTTCATACCAGTGGGTGAATAAATGATGCTGAGGTTCACGTTCCTGAGGCCGGTAAGCAAAACTGTGAGGTCCTTTAAGATTTGGAGCTTAGTGTGAGGCTACACTTCTCCAACTCAGACACAAAGGAGATTGGAGTTTATTTGGGCAAAATTAGGCTGTACCTCAGAGCAGGGATGGAAAGAGAAATCAAATCTGATAACGTCTAGTCATATTTACCCAACCGTGCATTTTCCTACCACATGTTCAGCATTTTGAAATTCAAATCACAATTATACCTTGGACATTGTTAGAAGACTATTTTTATCCCTGCTGTAATCATCTAATTTGCTGATTACAGGTCTCAAATTGCCACAGAGAACTCAATTTTTGAAAGAATTGTCCTGTTTGATGAAATATGTTATTCAAGCAATGCAGTCATTTGTTCCACAAGGTTACCTGCCAGGCAGAGCTAACCAGGAGTAATAGCATTAGAAGCCTATACTTAAAATCAAGCATGAGCTAATCTCCCTGTGACAATAGAGTCTTAAATATAATTTGTGGCAGATTCTTTAGTTCTTGCACTGACAGACAATTGCATTTTGTATTCAATGAGCATAGATTTTTCCTACCTCATCCCAATTCCAAATTTAACTCAGAAGACTCTAATGTGCTCAGCTTCACAGGCTAACAGGTACTATTTCCCAGGAGCCTCAGACAGGAGGGCAATGCTCTCCTTTATTCAATAAACACTCCCTCTGCCCCCCTTTTAAATCATTTTACTGATCAATGCCAATTCCAAAAATTGTGTAGCATCTGACTGCGGTGAGGTTCATGTCTGATGCTGGTGTCCCTGGCATGATGTGTGACCTGGCCTCTCCTGGGAGCCCCTGCTGTGTGTTGGCGCTACCAGCCCTGGAGACAAAAGCATGCAGGGCACAGACCACGGAGAGCTCATGAGAGCCTGGGAGACAGAAGAACAGCTGGAATCCTCCAGAGGGCAGCGGTGTGAAAGGTGAGCATGGAGTGGGAGCCGTACCTGTGCTTGAGAGGGAGGCTGTTGAGTCCTCCCCAGCAGGCCTGGAAAAGTGGAGTGGAAGGAGGGAGGCGAGGCAGAAGAGGTGACAAAGCCTACATCACAAAGGGCTTTTGCACGTCAAGCTCAAGACGGGCCTGATATCCCTGGCAGCAGAGCTGGGGTATAAGAGGAGAGTGAGAGCTCAAAGCGACATGTGGGCACAGAGGTTGAGGAAACAAGCCCAGAGTCATGCTTCTGTGCCACAGAAAAGTGACCGTGCAGGCCGCGAGGGGCACGAAGGAAGACGAAGGGGCATCAATGAAAGTAACTTCCAAATGGCCCTGCTTGAGGGACTGCCACGCATCACTCCCAGGCCACAGTGATCTCGGGCCCTGCACCTCTGCATCCTCAGCCAGCTGGAACCTCACCTCCTGCAGGAGATGGACCCTGTCTGGGGCCCACACTGATGTCATTTCTTCGTTGAGCTCTGGAGGCAGTTACCTGGAGCTGGGACCTGGCCCTGCCACTTCACAATGTGATTTTGGGCACCATGCTTAACTTCTCCAAGCCTAGTAATTCTCAGCTGTGAAATGGGGATGATAACAGTATTTGCCCCATGAAGTTAAGAGGGAGATTCAATGGGAGAATGCATAAAAAATGCTTAGCATAGCACCTAGCACATTAAAAAGAAACAATACAAGATGGTTGCCGCTGCTATTATTGCCGCTGATGCTGCTGGTGATACCAAGGTAGGCTGTCAGACTGAGGCCCTGGAGGGGAGAAGCCCTGCAATGGGGACTCCAAGAACACGTGGCACTTGCTCTGAGGTGCCCTTAGCCTCCCTAGGCTCCTCCCCCGAGGTCTGCCCCTGGCCCTCCCCAGACTTCAGCTCCATCTCTCTCCTGCCCTTCCTGGACAGCCTCCTTGAAAGTATCATGTCCACCTGCTGTCCCTCCTCCCTCAGGCTCCTCCAGTGGGGCTTCTGTCCCCACGCACCACACACTACCCTTGCCGAGGCCACCCATGATGGCCATGTGGCACCCTTTAACCTTCATCTCACGGGGCATCTTTGCCACAGTTAGCACTGCTGACCCCACCTTCTCTCAGAAAACTTTTGCCCTCCCTGACTTCTCACACAGACACTCGATGCCCCCTGGTAACCCTCCCTAATCCCATAGTTTTTCTCTCCTCCTCAGAGCAAACCACCACCCCGAGGTCAGTATGGATGATTTCCACACATATTTTGGGAATTCTATCATTTATAGTTGGATTCACAAGCAATAGATTTACAGAAAACATTGCTTTGGGTGTTTTTAAAATTCACATAAATGGAACCAAGCCTCACACATCATAATACCACTTGCTATTTTTTTCAACATTAGTTTCAAGATTTACCCACGTTGACACATGTAGGGTTGGGTTTATTCATTTTTAACTGTGATAGAGTTTTCTCTTGAGCGAATATACCATAACGTATACATTCTCTCCCATGCTGATCCATATAGGTTTCCAATTTTTTCACCATCATAGACAGTGCTGTAGTCAACATCTTGTGCACACGTGTGTCACGTGTGTTAATTCCTTAGGGCACATTCCTAGATGTGGTATTGCCATGTCAAAGGGCATGTGCTTTTGTAATTTTGCTAGATGTGGTCAGTTACTCCCCCAAATTGTGCCAATTTATATTCCCAGGTGGGGAGTGTGAGAGTTCCTGTCTTCCCACATCTGCACTTGGTAATGCTATCTTTTCTTCCCATTAAAATTGCTATTATTTAACTTTATTGGTTTTTCTATGATTACAAAAGTGGAGCATGTTTGTTATAATAAGTTAGAATAGTACAAACACGTACAACATAAAAAGTGAAAATCCCAGAATGTTTTCTGTTCGTACACTAGCATATAAATAAATGAAAACGTTTGCTGTTTTTCTACAGGGTTGTTTCATTCAACTGTATCATCTCTAAGTAGTTTAAAATGCACATACACATACAAACTTGCTCCTTTTTTATTTTTATTTTTCAGTGGTGGCCTGCCAATTGATTTCATTACTTAGCACATAATTTCAGGGCCTGGCACATTAAACATTTTCTCCATGTGTAGATGGATTGATCCTTACATGTATAATCACTTTCATTAAGTTTCTTCTTTTCCATGCCCAGAAGAACATAGGCTATCTTCTTTCTTTCTTCCTTTCTTTCTTTTCTTTTCTTTCTTTTTTTCTTCTTTCTTTCTTTCATTTATTTATTTATATTTGGCTGCGTTGTGTCTTCTTTGCTGTGTGTGGGCTTTCTCCAGTTGTGTCGAGTGGGAACTACTCTTTGTTGTGGTCCACAGGCTTCTCACTGCGGTGGCTTCTCTTATTGAGGAGCACAGGCTCTAGGTGCACGGGCTTCAGTAATTGTGGCACGCGAGCTCAGTAGTCGTGGTGCACAGGCTTAGTTGCTCCGTGGCATGTGCGATCTTCCCGGACCAGGGCTCGAACCCGTGTCTCCTGCGTTGGCAGGCGGATTCTTAACCACTGCACCACCAGGGAAGTCCCCATAGGCTACCTTCTACTTGCAAAAGACCAACATTAAGATTGAAAACCAAGATATTAATAGGAAAGAGTCTTTGGGAACGTTGCAAGGGTGGGATGATATACAAGCAAGTGCCCAGGCACCAATGCATCATCAGAGAGCTAGACAGACCCATCCATTCCCCAGGACTGTGATGAACCAGCCTAGCAGTGCCCTTCTTAACAGAAAAAATAAAAAAAATAAAAAGTTAATATATTCCAGCAGTCACAGCCTGAATCATCCAGAAAGTTCTCTGTGTCTCTCTTGCTAAGCACCTAACCAAGTTATCTCTTGTTAGAGACAAGCAGCGAACAATCTGTGTGAGGTAAAGACTTGGTCAGAAGCGATTCCCCTGGAGTTCTGTGTCCTCCATCCTTCCCCAACCGAAGCTGTGAGGGTCCCTGCAACAGACAGGACAGAGGTTAGAGGCTGAACCTCAGGGCTGTAGGTCCTGTGCTGGCATGGGGGCTTTACTGTGTTTGGGCTGTAAATGGGGTTTTAAAACATTTGAGTCAACGTTTGAAACTTGGGAAAGCTCACATACAGATATGGCTCCCCAGCTCTGGGCAGCACGGTCAGTCTGCAGAGAACCAGAATCCCCACCATTCCCTGCTGCCTTGCAGGGCCCACTGCTGTTGATCTTCACTTGGTGACCTGTGACTCCATCAAAAGCAAGAAAACAGTATAGATCAAGAAAGTGGAACGTCTCAAGAAAAGTGGCAGAGAGAGCATATTTCTCCCTGCAAGTGCAGAGTATTTGAACATGTTTAATATTCAGGACAAAGTGTCTTGGTGTCCAAAGGCATGTTCTTTACCTGCCTGGCTCCCACAGGCAGCTGAGTTTCAGACTCCTGGATGTATGGGAGAGTCTCAGCTGGCTCTCACCCCAAGGCCTGTGGGGCTTTCAGTTCATCACTTGCCTGCTCTGGGCCTCCGGTTCCTTACCCACCCAGAAGGCGGTGTGGCCACAAGCACATGCCTCTCAGGGGCTGAGTTGCTTTCTGTTTCTGTTCAGACTCTAGTCTTCCAGGTGGTGATAAGACATGAGTTTGGGGTGTTTCAGGTTTGCAGTCATACTTTAGGGACCCCCCCCCCACTTCCTGTCATGCAAAGGAGTTTCATTTCTCTAGATGTCAGGAGGGCAACAGTGTGCAGGGCAGACGTCAGCCTGGCAAGCAGGTAGCTGGAAGCCTGTCAGGGGCTGAGAGTTGCCTCACCTCTCCCTGGGCCTCCAGGCCTCCTGGTGACTCTCAGCGTGACCTTTGACCCCCAGCTAGGGCATGTCAAGGCCAGAGGTGGGGCAGGTGTGATTCCAGGGCTGCTGTCAGAAAACGGACCCCCAACCAAAGGCTGGTGCCTGAAAAGTTACTGGCTCCGCCAGGTGGCTTGAACATGGCCTTGAGTGGGAGGGACCTTAGGCCTCCCTCAGAAACCTCAGCCTTGGGGTGGGCTTTGTTCTTTCTTGAATGGAACTCTGCTCTATGCAACTGGAAAATGCTCTAAATTTGCCTCTGTAATGGGGAAAACTGAGGCATGAGAAGACAAATTATAACTGAACAAGATGAGTTTCCAGATCCCGGGGGTGATTTTCTACACAGTTCATTTTAGCAATGTCCAGGGCAGTGGAAAGAGATGGCTCGTCTGTGGACGAGATGCAGAAGCCAATAAAGTATTCAAAGGAAGCACAAAAGGCAGTCTGGGTGGGTTTTATTAATTATATTTCTTTTATCCTCACAACAATGGTACGTCAGTATTCTACGCTGAATGTGCCCAATTGACACTAATGATTTCATCCTTTTGTTTCTGTTAAGAAAAGAAAAAAAGCTCTGTCTGCCCAGCTACTCAGGCCCAGCGTGAGCCTGAGCCCAGCAAGGCCTTAGAAGCCCTCATCTGGGCCTCTCTCCCTGTCATTTGTGTACCCTGGCTCTCCCTGGCAATGCCAACAGCAGTCCCACCCGGCAATGGCCAGGCCTTGCTCCCATCCTCCTCCATTCTGCTTTGCCATAACCCTACATACAGGTACTCTGACACGGGTAATGAGTCCTCTGGGTGGAGAGACAGGCAGGGTGTGTGTGTGTGTGTGTGTGTGTGTGTGTGTGTGTGTGTGTGTGTGTGTGTGTGTGTGTGTGTGTGTGTGTGTGTGTGTGTGTGTGGTTGTGTGTGTGGTTGTGTGTGGTTGTGTGTGTGTGGTTGTGTGTGTGGTTGTGTGTGTGTGTGGTTGTGTGTGTGTGTGTGGTTGTGTGTGTGTGTGTGTGTGTGTAGCAGTATCTCTGAGCCAAGGACCCCTCTGGGGGTCCTCAAATCACATTCCTCACTTAAGCGTTCTTTTTGAAGAAAGGAAAAATAAAAAGGAGGTTATGGATTGCTTTCCTCCCACACTCCCTGTATCTTATTACTAAATTTTGTTATTTAGCATAACTTAGAAAGGGTATGTGTGCTTGGGGCACGGCAGTGACTGAAAGTGTCATGAATCATTTATTTGCCCACCTCTGTTGTCATCCTTTCACCTTGGAACCCGGGAGGAGTTGTGAGCAATGGCCTCGAAGCGTTTCCAGTCTTCAGGGTAAGAAACCTCAGTGTCCTTCTCTCCTTCTCCTTCCTGTGCTGCCCCGTAATGGGCTGCTGCGCATCTGGCCCAGGAAAGAGGCCCAAGGAAAGCGTGCAGGCGATAAACAATGTTTCCTGTTACAAATGAATGAGACAAATGTGCACACCTGACACCTCTGCCACTGTCTGAACGTAAACTTCATTAGCCCGGATGCGTGGGGTGGTGCACGGACTGTGGGCAGCTGTTAGTTAAAGCGAGATCCCCGTACCAGACCCTCACCTGGAATACCCCCAAAGGGCTTTCAGAATGGGGTTTGGATGACTCTCCTGCCCTCACTTCACATTGGCATGCGCCCCCCATCCCCACTGCAGGTAGCCCTGGTTTGTGGGAATATCCTAGAAGGGGTTCCAATGTGGCCATATCCACCTGTACCTTGGACAAGGCAGTTGTGGAATTTCCACGCTGGGGGCTTGAGGGTGACCTGCAGCTGAAGGTGGGGGCATTGGCATATCCTGAGGACGGGTCCGCAAACTGCATGTTTGGTGAGGTAGTTTGAGAGGAACTGATGGTGACAATGGAGGGGCCAGAGCTGCTCCCACTCCCATGCTCCAGCACTGCCAACCTCCTCCCCGCACCTGACTTTCTACCCTCCAGGACTCCTCCTCCCAGGCAGTGGGGGCCAATTCTCACAGCTGTTGACCCAGGCTCCTCCTGGCACCCTCAGTGGAGCCCACGCTGAGAAGACCATTGCTGAGGGCTTGCTGATGCTCTGCTGGAGGGCCCCATGTGCTCACTCAGCCCAAGCAGCTGCTGGACTCTGGCACACTCTGATGCTATAAAAATATCAGCACTGCCGCCCCAGCTCCTGGAGAAAGTCTCAGCGTGACAGCCTGCAAAGAAATCCTACTTTTGAATTTCATCTACAAATCGTGGTTTCCTCCAGACAAGCTCAAACCTGCGCAGATGGCCCCTCACACCAAAAAGTAAAAATAACAAAGCTTGTAATTCTGGGCCTCCCTTTTTCTCTGGGAAGATGTGCTGCTGCACGTTTCAGGAGGCATGCAGCCTGTGTACGGCAGCAAGCCCTCCCCTCCTGGACACTCTCACTCGCCCCTTCTGGCGCGCTGGTGGGGAGCAGTCATGGCCCCTCGGGGTGTGTTCTTGGAAGTGTTTCTGGGGTGTCCGAGCCTTTGGAGTGGGGCAGGGAGGTCCAAGGCGGGGAGTTAGAGTGAAAATTCATCCCTCACCCAACTACCCAAGACTGGCCATATTGCCATCCATGAGACAGTGTGGGGAAATGGTGGAGGGTTTGGAGTAAGGCCTCAGGTAAGGTAGTCAGTAACAGTGGGGGCAAGAGGCTGCCATGCATGCCGAAGGCAGGTGGCATGGTGGGAGACAGGAAGCTCTGGGGCTCCTGATTTACTGAAACCCCCACCTCCACACCCCAGCAGGCCACAGGAGCTTCGATGACCCATTAATTCTTTCCACCAATGTTTGCTGAGAGCATCTATGCTAGGTCCTGAGGATACAGTTATAGACAAGACAGACCCAGAGGGCACAAGCCCAGAGAACACACAGTCAAGGTAATCTGTGGGCTGGGTGGTCATAGACCCACTAGTCAGGAAGGCCAGAGCCGGAGGCCAGGAGAGAGACAGAGGAGGTAGGAGCCCCTGCCAGAGACTATGAGAGACACTTGTAGACTGGGTCCAGTGTGACCCAGCACCCCAAAGGCTCACACTTCTTTCTCATTCAGAAATGGTGGCTGCGGTCTTGGCTCCACCAGAGGGTCATATGACAGAAAGATATTCAGTGGCAAGTGAAACACAATTCAAACTGCCAGGAGAAAAAAGAAATTCTTGGATACAGGCGTCTGGACAGCCCAGGGATGTATCTAGCCTCAGGCACGGCTGGATCTGGGTGTTTGCATGCTGTCCTCAAGAATCTATCTCCCTTGCTCAGCTCAGCTTTGTTCTTTGCCGACCTCATCCTCCATGTGGCATCTGCTGGTATCTCCAAGCTGATATTCCTACCAGTAAGCCCCTCCTCAATCCCTAGCCAAGGTCCTGGGGATGATTCTCATTGGTCCAGTGTGGGTCACATGTCTGTGCCTTCTCTAATCACTGGAGGAGGATGCACTGCCAGGAGGATGCAGTGCTCTGACTAGCCAGGCAGGAGCCAGCCGGGTTGGAATCAGTCCCATCTGAACTACCTGGTTTCACAGAAAGGGTGAAGGGATGCTGGTCTGGAGAAAGCAGCAAATACAGAAACAAACAACAATGAAACCCTCCCAAAAGATGGTTGACAGCAAACATGTGAGCATGCTCTGAGACAGCTGCAAAAATCCTGCTTCCAACAAGGTTCTTCTTACTGCAGGTGTGTGGCCACTGTCATTCATCCCTTCAGCATCCCTGACTCCACAGTGCTGGCGTCTGTGCCAGGTCCGGGATGCAGGGAAGGTTCTGGACACCCCGGTAGGGAAGCCTGCCCCAACACCTGGCCTCAGGGGTAGGAGCAGCCCAACACTGAAGTCTGCTTCACCCTCAAACCCTGCAATTTTCCTCTCTGGTGTCTGCTAGGTTTTCTTGTGTTTTGCTTCCATCTTCCTTTTCCTTAGACCAGCTCGTGAGATCTCCCATCTGGCCTGGAGGAAAAAAGACAGAGATCAGGAGGGTCCTCGCTAGCCAAAGCCCCAAGCCTAGGCCTCTCATGCACAAAGCCTCTATTTGTCACCCAGAAGACCACTGTGCATAGATTTGCTCTCCTTATTAGAATAAGGGTCTGAGTCCAACATCCCACTGCAGTTCAGGGAGGCTCTGTCAGAACAGGTACAGCCAAACGTGTGGCCCTTGGTCCAAGGATGGGGGTTGGGCAAAGCAAGTGGCATTATCGGAAAAAGACATGCTGAGACTGGCTAGTAGGTAAATAAGCTGGGAGGAGGCAAATAGAAGGGTTCAGCTTCTGGGCCACCACACAGCCTTGTATCATTGTCCCCACGTGTCTCAGAGAATGCACCTGGGCAAGTCGTTGTTTGACGGTGCATTCACTACCTTAAAACAGACCTTTAGGGAAGAACTGGCTTCAGGGATTGATTGGGCTCGGATTCAAACAGCAGGAAAGCAAAGTTCTCAGTCTTGGCCTGAGGGCTCCCAGCAGTGTGCACGGCACTGTTGTAAAGGCTCTGGTTTAGTTATTTAGTTCTCCCACAACCCCATTTCAGAGAAGAGCAAACAGATACAGGGAGATTCAGCAACTTGCCCAAGGTCATGGGGGGAGGTGGAGGGGGGTCAGGGGCTGGTTTCGGGGTCAACGGCTGGTTTCAGGGTCCGTGGCTGCACTGCATGAGAAGCCCGGGCCTGGTTAAGGGTTGGGGCCCAGGTATCTGCTCTCGGGGACTGCGAGGACTGCGGGCCCTGTGGCGGCCCCGGCCGCATGTGCCTCGGAAGAGCGCTCGTTAGCCCCCTGGAGCCGGGCAGCCTAGCTTCTGTGCCCGGGACACGCTCTGCTAGGAATCCTGTGCACTCTGCTCGCCCCTCCCTGGCACCCCGGCCCCAGGCGGCCGCCGACTCCGAGTGCTGCGCTTCCAGGTCACGCTGCGCCGACGGAGGAGCAGGAAGAGAGGTGAAGGAAGCCGAGGAGGAAGAGGAGGAGAGAGGACGGAGGAATGCCTGAGTGGAAGTCGGCTCCGGGTAGGAGCGCTGAGTGCTCTGCGCGCCGCTGCAGGGGATACTGACGACCCCCGGCTCCGGGAAGAGACGGGTGGGCCGGGAGGCGGGCCAGAGGTCCCGACCAGGTCCATCCCCCGACCCCGACACCCTGGCGGAAGCTATCATGACGACGTGCTGCGCGCCGCCTCTTGAGCGTCCTCTGGAGGCGGGCACCACTACTACCTCACTGTACAAACTGGGAATCTTAGGCTTCGCTGAGTGTCCCAGGCCAGGCCCAGCCCCAAGGGGCGGGAGCAGGACGCCAGGAGCAGGAACCCGACCCCTACACAAAAGAGCCAGGCTGCCTGCGTCGGGACTCTGACCACACGTCTTTGGAAAAGTTTCTTAGCCTCTGACGGCTCCGCTTTCCCCATCTGTGAAATAGGATGGCGCCCACCTCACCGAGTTATCAAAGGTTTATTACGTCCCTTAGGCCAGAGCCTGACACTGCCGAGCCGACTCAGTGTTGGCCATTGCTAGCAGGGTTTTAGCTAAATGCGAGGAACTGAGCATCAGTGGGGTGCACGCAGGACTGGCCCTGGCCGCTGCCTCCCAGCCCGCAGGCCGCGCGCTGCCGCAGCCGACGAGTCTCCCTCTGCGAACAGCTAGCTAACACCGCCTTCACGGATCAGGCTGCTCTCCACGTGCGGCGTGTTTACCCACGTGATTCTGACACGCCCACCGTTCCAGGGCCCCGCCCCCGCCCCGCCCCGCCTCGCCTCTCCTCGCCTCCTTGGCTCTCGGCTGAAAGCTGTCGGCTGCGGCTGCTCGGCGCTGGCTGCACGGAGCGCGACCTCGCGCCACCCCGACGCCTGCCCAGCAGACTGAGCAGGTCGTTCACTCCTTAGGCAGGCTAGGCTCGGGCACTGCGCTGGATCCGCGCCTCAACGGGGCGAGCAACGGGTCTGGTCCAACGCAGAGGCTCTGCGGGGTGCGCCCGCGGAAGGGGCGGGGCCGGAGCGGCTGGGGGCGGGTCCATGGGCGGGGGCCCTTCAGAGTGCACCCAGCGGAAGGGGCGGGCCCGGGGCGGGATTGTGGGCGGGGCCCTTCCTGCGCAGGCGCTCCGCAAGGTCGGGCCCGGGGCGTGGCCGTCCCGGGGGCGTGGCGGGCGTTTTCGGTGCTGTGCAGCCACAGTGTGCCGGAACTGCTGCGGGCCCTTGTGTGTTCGCTGTTTGCTAGACCCTGCTACCGAGAGACAGAACGTGTTGAAGGTCGGTCATTCGCGGAAGGGCACATTCAGTGCCGCATTCCTCTACAATTTCAGCAGAGCCGCTCCCTCTTCCCTGGTTTTGTCCCCTTGACTTTCTCAGCCGCCCTTCCTGCTGTCTCTTCGGCGTCCTCTGCCCCTCTAGTGTTGATGTTGCACAGGGCTCTGGCCTCAGAACCCTTGGCTTCTAGGCTGATCCTGGGAGATCTGGTCCACTCTCTGGTATTAACTCCCATCTCTGTGCGCATAATCCTGATAGTTCTACCAGTAGCTAACACATATGTGCTAGGGCACTTTTCTACGCACTTTGTGAACATTCACTTATACCACTTGGACACATTACACCTAAATCTTTGTCTCCCAGTCCAGACTACTGCCCTCAGCTCCATATCTTTCCATCCAGATGCCCGCTGGACCCCTCACTAGATGTTCCACAGGCCCCTCTGAGCAAGCACATCTGAAGTGGAACCCACCTTGCCCCAAATCTGTTTCTCCCCAGATCTCCCCCTCGGTGAATAACATCACCATTACCTCAGCCACCAAACAGGGCTTGAGTTCGGTTTTTCCTTTTTTCTTTTACTTAGATTTCACCTATAAGGGATCTCATACAGTATTTGTCATTCTCTGTCTGACATCTCACTTAGCCTAATGTCCTTAAGGTCCATCCATTCTGTCAAATATTATTGTGAAATCATCCTCAACGTAGAAAACTAGAGAATGAACAGGCTAATTAACCTAATAAAAGAATTGAACAAAGGCAACTTTATAAGATCAGAATATAAAGTCAATAATGGGAACCTTGACAATAATAATACGTTTCTTGAAAAAGTAATCAAAATAAGACAACTTGCATGATACTGAAGTATAGGAATTCACCTAACAAAAAATGTGCAAGAGCTTTAGGGGGCTAACTCTAAAATTCAAATATATCGATTTTTTAAAGGGACTTGAATACACAGATAAATAATGGGATAACATCTTAACCTTGAAAGAATGTAAACCCCCCACCAAGTGATCTATATATTCAATACAATTCCAGTAAAAATTCCAACCTGATTGTATTGGAACTTGGGAAACTGATTCTACAATGTATATGGAAGAATTAAGGTCCATGATATGCTAAAACAATTTTGAAAAAGAAGAACAAAGGGAAGGTCTTGCTCTATAGGCATTAAAACAGATTACAAGACCATAGTAATTAAAATATTGGGATATTGGTACAGAAACAAATAAATGAATCGAATAGTTTGGAAAGCCCAGAATAAATTCATTTATAAAAGTTGGTATGTGATAGAGAAAAAATTACAAATGAGTAGAGAAAGTCTAGATTATTTAGTAAGTGGCTCTGGGAATATTGATTTTTCTATAATGGAGAAAAAAATAAAATTGGATCCCTACCTCAGACCTTATACATAAACTCTAAATCGATTAAATAATTATTAAAGGTGAGAATATAATGCTAATAAACTAGAACATAGGATAAAATCTCTGTGATAAGAAAGGATTTATCATTACCTCAGAAGCTTAATCCATGAGGAGGAAAATGATGGATTTGATGACACCAAATGGAAACAACATGGAAAATGTTGCTCTACTATAGATAAAATCAACATACAGGTGACAAGCTAGGAGAAGGTATTCTTCATGCCTTAAACCAACATATCTATATTCTAGGCTATAACTAGAATAATTAAGGAACTCCTGAAAATCAGTCCAAAAAAATAAAAATAAAGGAAACCTAATTTTTAAAAAATGGGCAAAAGATATGTATAGGCTGTTCCCAGGAGAAATCAGAATGACTAAAGTATACAAAAGAGGAGAGGTATCCTCACTGGTGATCAGAGAAACGCAAAGTAAAGGAATGAGGTGCCACATTACCCCAGCCAACTGACACGACTCAGCGGGTCAGATGGTATGAAGTGCTGCTATGGAGGGATGGGAGAGCGTGTGACAGGTGCAGTGAAATTAAATATGCATGTACATTTGCAGAGCTCAGACTACGGTGACGGAAGTGAGGCCCTCACCATCAGGGCAGACCTCCACTCGCGTGGAGGTCCATATGCGCTCTGGGCGCCTCACTGCCTCCCTCTGGTCCTGGCCTTGTACCTGGGGACTCAACAGTTCCGCTCTTGCATATGTACCTAGAGAAACTTCCTCAGAGGCCCACAGGCAAAGGCATTCCAGTTCATTTATGACAGCAGCTATGTACGTATCTCCCACAAGGGAACTGGACAAGTAATATTTGGTATGTGAAGATAATGACAGGGTCTTTCGTGGTGAACAAGGATTGCCCAGCTCTTGGCCTCTGGGGAGGAGGGTGGAAACCTGGTGAATAAAACTGAGAGCAAGGCAAAAGGACTTCCATCCACATTTTGTCTGGGAGGGTTTGTAGGTTTCTGAGCCTTTGTCACTGATCCTCCTGCACCCTCCGCCAAGAGGTGCATTTGGCCTTGGCAGGGAAGAGAGAAAGTTGGAAGGTGCCCTGAGGTTACCTGTGAAGGATTAGGCATATTTTCACTGTCACATAAAGAAACAGAGGCCAGAAGTTTCAAGATCTGGCTCCCGTGTCAAGGCAGAAAGGATTTAGAGAGTAAAGCTTGGACTCCGGAGTTTACACACATAGGGTCTAATCCCTTTTTAACTTCCTATAGATGTGAATTTGGGCAGGAAACCCAGAACAGTGAACTTCAGTTTTCTTTGCAGTGAGATGGGAGTAAAAATAAGGCTTAACACAGAGAGTTAACATGAGGAGTCAAAGGAGAGAAGATATCTGAAACCAGTTCTCTCCTTCCCTGTCTGTTTCTCAAACAGCATGGACAAGTAAGGATTCTTTAGGAATTTTTGCACACTTTTCTAATCTTCAGATAGCAGTCTGGAGGTCTTTCAGGAGAAGCTCGGGGCCAGGGAATGCAGCTCAGTGGGTGGCAAATGGGATCATCCGTCAGATTCAGATATTTCCATCCCAACCTTTCCAGACTTCAGGCTGTAGGTTAGAACCAACACTGTTTTGGATATTGCTCAGCTCTGGAAGCTTCGGAACAGCCCCCTGTGGGAGGTGGTCTCCTTACCCCATTCCACAACTCTGACAACTCTCATTTCAAAGAGAGAGAACTGCATTTTCTTTATTCAATGTTAAATTATTTTGTATTTAAATGAGAAATAGAGCCACATTGAAAAATAATAATATCAGTGAAAACTGTAATAATCAGCACCACCCTATCCCAACTGTTGTTAGCATCTGTGGTGTAGGTCTGCTGTTCCTCCATTTAGCCTCCTTTCCTCCTGGTAACAGTTTCCTATCTTCCACTGGGGAACCAATCCTCCTGTTCTCAGATTGTGGGATTTGAGTTGGGTTCAGTCCAGATCAGCTCTGCAGGATCCATTACAAAATGAAAATGCAAGGCCACTTGTTCAAAAATTATTAAGAATTTCAAGATGCTACAGCAGAGCGTTAAACCAAGGTAAGGGCCCTATGAGGCTGCACCCTTGAAACCAGCCCTGGGTGGGTGCATGACTCAGGTTTTGCCAATGAAATTCAAAACTTTTGCCAGAAAGAGGCTCTCACTTTTTGCTTAGATTACTAGATCAGTAAAAAGATAAGCGTGGAGTTGTTGACTGCCATCCTTGTCTCACCACGGGGAGAGCCCTTGCTGGGAAAACATAGTCCAGGAAGAGATGGACTTCCGGTAATATAATGTGAGATGTTGAGCTACAGCTCTCAGAAGCACAAGTCATTTCATTCTGTCTTAGGCTTCAACTCGTTTGAGGTACATCTAAGAATTAAGATTCCTGGAGCATTTCACTCTGTCTTTATGTATATTCACTAAGTTGTAATCATAAAGCACATGTAATGTTATATGCTTTTCAAAAGTTACATTATACCATGAACTTTCCTGGTGTTATTACAGTATTCATAGGCTGTATTGTTTATAGGTTGGTGCTTTTAAAAATACTTTTGTGATACACATCACAATGCATGTAGTTTGGGGAGAACATTTTTGATGTGATATGATATGCCTTTTCATTTCGACCCTACATAATTATGAAGTTTCACTAGGATTTGGAATTTTTGCAACAGCCCAGGTGGGAGGGGGTGCTGCAGGATAGGGACAGCCAGCCATTTACAGCCTTGGACACAAACTCCCTGTGGGGCTTGGTCTGGGAGGGTGGTGGTGTGTGAGTACAGCCCTTGAGCTTCGAGTGAAGGGGCAGACAGCCCCTGGAAATGTTTAGTGTCACAGCAGGAAGCTTTCATCTAGTCCAACCTCCTCATGTCACAAATAGAGAAATTGAGGCCCAGAGAAGGGAAGTCAGCAAGTTAGTGCAGAATGGGGCCTGGAACCCTGTCTTCACCATTTGGGTGCTCATTTAGGCAGCCTTCGGCAAGCACCTGTGAACCTTCTTGCCACCAGACAAATGACAATCCTGATTCTTGATGGGATTGCAGACTCCCAGAGACTCTGGACAGTACCTAAGCCCAGAAGCCTTTAAAAGTTCTTTGAGCTCAGCTTGTAGCTCAACTCCACATCCCCCTCAAGTTTCAGCCCATCTGTCTGTGCCCTTCATAGTCAGTCCTAAAGAAAAGCCATAGGTACAAGGACCTCCCTTCCTTATGCACAGCTGTGCTTTTAGTTTGCTTTAACTGTTGCATGGAGCTCCATGCTATATATGTGCAGAAAGTTGATTTGATTTAACCAAGAATGGGCCCTTAGGCTGTTTTTTTTTCTCTCTTCATTTTCAACTCTATTTATTTTAAAAAATAGAGTAACATATGTATGTTTTTTGTTTGTTTGTCTGTTTTTGCCCGCACCACGCCGCATGCAGGATCTTAGTTCCCTGACGAGGGATGATCGAACCCATGCCCTCTGCGGTGGAAGCACGGATTCTTTTTCTTTTTCTTTTTTTTTTTTCAATGTGGACCATTTTTAAACTCTCCATTGAATTTGTTAAAATATTGCTTCTGTTTTATGTTTTGGTTTTCTGGCCCTGAGGTATGTGGGATCTTAGCTCCCTGGCCAGGGATCAAACCTGCACCCCTTGCATTGGAAGGCGAAGTCTTAACCACTGGACTGCCAGGGAAGTCCCAGAAGCACGGATTCTTAACCACTGCGCCACCAGGGAAATCCCCGACATATGTATGTTTTAAAATCAAATTTATTGAGGTATAATTTATAACAAGATGCACCCATTTTGAGTAAGTTTTTTAAAAGGGTTACATCAGTGTAACCACTACCACAATCAAGGTACAGAATGTTTCCATCACCACAAAAATTTTCTTCTTGCTCCTTTGCAGTCAGAGTCTCCAACTCCAGGCAATCACTGATTCATTTTGTGCCCTTGTAAGTCAGCTTTGTCTTTTTTAGTTTTATGTAAATCACCTACACTACGTACTTTGTGTCTGGCTTCTTTCACTCAGCAAAAAATCTGTGAGATTCATCTGTACTGTTGCATGTAGCAGTAGTTCTTTCCTTTGTCTCACTGAACGTTATGCCATTGTATGGTTATATTACAATTTGTTTATCTGCTCACCCACTGATGGACGTTTGGTTGTATTCAGTTTGGGGCTATTGTGAATAAAACTGCTATGGGCATTCATGTAGAAGTTTGTGTTTTCATTTCTCTTGGAAATTTCTGGAATGGGACTGCTGGATTGTATTGTAAGTATATATTTAATCTCATGTTTAACTGACACTGTTTTCCAAAGTAGTTGTACCATTTTGCACTCCCACCAGCAGTATATGAGAGTTCCAGCTCCTTCATATCCTCACCAACACTTGGTATTGGCAGTCTTTTTAATTTTAGCCATTCTAGTGAGTGTGTAGTAGTTTGCTATTATGGATTTCATTTGCATTTCCTTTGTAAGCAGAACACCTTTTCATGTGCTTTGTGGCCATGGCCATTTTTATACTTTCTTTTGTGAACTGGCTGTTTAAATCTTTCCCTAGTTATAATTAATTGAAGTATAATTGACTTATAATATTATATTAATTTCAGGTGTACTGCATTGTGATTCAATATTTTAGTACATTACAAAACGATTGCCATGATAAATTTAGTTACTATCATCATACAAAATTATTACAATATTATTGACTGTATTTCCTATGCTGCACATTACATCCCCACCCCTAGTTTTAAATTGGGTGATTTGTCCTCTTATTATTGAGTTGTAAAAGTTCTTATGTATTTGGGACAAAGTCCTACATCAGATATATGTATTGACAATATTTTCTGTCAGTCTGTGCCTTGCTTTTTCATTTTCTTAAAAATAAGTTTCAAAGGGTAGGTTTTAATTTTCATGAAGTGTAAGTTTACCATTTTTTTCTTTAATGGTTCATGCTTTTTTGAGACATTAAAAATATTTTTGCCTACCCCAAAGTCACAAATATCTTATTCTATATTTTCTTCTAGTGGTTTTATAGTTTTTATCTTCAGGTCTATGAACTACTTTGATTTCATTTTGTGTGATATAAAGTAAGAATCAAGGTTTGGGTTTTGTGTTCAGTTCAAAAATTTTTTCAATATCTCTTGTGATTTCTTCTTGATCTGTTAGAAATATTTTATTTATTCAGAAGTATTTTATTTAATTTCCAAATATTTGGACATTTTTAAGATATGTTTCTGTTACTGATTTCTAATTTAATTTTGTGTGGTCAGTGAATATACTCTTGCTTTCAATCCTTTTAAACTTGTTGAGAGTTGCTTTATGGCTCATCACATTGTCTATCTTATTGAACATTCTATGTGCAATTAAAAGGAATGTGTATTCTGCTGTTGTGTGCATTTTTCTATAAACGTCAATTAGTTCAAGTTATTTGATGGTATTATTCGAGTCTTCTATATTCTTATTTTCTACTTATTCTATTAACCACTGAGAGAGGAGTATTGAAGTCTACAACTGTAAGTGGATTTTTCTATTTCTCCTGAAAGTTTTTTCAGTTTTGTTTTTATGTACTTTGTAGCTCTCTTATTAGATGCATATATATTTATAATTTTTATATGATAAAATGATCCTTTTATCATGATTAACTGTGTGTGATGATTAGCCCTGACAATATTCCTTACCCTGAATTTTACTTTGTCTGATATTAATGTACCCATCCCAGCTTTCTTGTGATAAGTGTTGTGCGGCATGTCCTTTTCTATCCTTATATTTTAACAAACAAATGATTAAAGTTTTTTTTTTTTTTCTGGACATTTATTTGGATTTTACTTTTTCATCCAGTCTGATAAACTCTTTTAATTTAGAGAGTTTAGACCATTTACATTTAGTGTAATTATTGATGAATTTGAGTTGGAATTTACCATATTGCTGTCTGGTTTTGTTTGTCCTACCTATTTTTGGGTCCTCTTTTCCTTCTTCTTGGCTTAAGTGAGGATTTAAAATATATTTTTATTTAATGTCCATTATTTTCAGTCATTGTTTAAGAGTCTACAATTTTACATTATCATGGTAATCTATGTTCAAAGAATATTTTACTACTTCACAAGTAACCTAAGAACTTTACAATAGTATACTCTCCCTTCCCCACATCCTTTTGAAATTTTTCAGTTTTATTTCTACATATGTTATAAACCCTGCAATATATTGCTAACATTTTAGGCTTAATCAGTGAAATTGTCTTTTTTTAAACGTTTAAGTGAAAAACAAAGCCTCTTATATTTATCCACATGTTTACCATTTCTGCCTTATTCTCTTTCCACCTGGTATTATTTTCCTTCTTCTGAAAAACTTCTTTTAATAATTCTTGCAGTACAGGTCTGATGGTAATAAATCCCCTCAGCTTTTTTTTTGTCTCAAAAAAATCTTTATTTCATCTTTATCTTTGAAGGATCATTTTGCTAGGTGTAGAATTCTAGGTTGCAGTGTTTCCCCCCCAACCATTTTAGATATGTCATTTCATTGTCTTCTAAAATATGTTGTTTCTAGCGAGAAGTCAATTTTCACTCCTATTTTTGTTCCTCTGTACACACAGTGTCTTTTTTTTTTTCTGGCTGCTTTAAAGGTTTTCTATTTATTTACTCTGGCTCGTCATAAGTAAAATTTCTCCTAGCCCTATGTGAGCTCTGAAAAATTGTTCAGCTTCCAGCTTCCAGCAACCTAGTCATTCTTTACCTGGAATAGGTTTCACACTATTCAACCATAGCTTAGTATTCAACCACAGACTTAAGGGGACACGAATCAGATTTCTGAAGCTCTTTCTCTGTGCAGTTCCTACTCTCTGCTTCTCTGTCTTGCAAATTCCAGCTGCTTCAGTCTTCTTGAACTCTAATGCTTTTCTTCTCAGTGGACTGTCATGCTCTCTAAACTAAGTTTAAATCTGAAATGACTGAACAAAGCACCAAGTGTCTGAGAAAACCTGGAACTGACTAGATTAACTTTTCTGCCTTCAAGTAAAATGGAGGTTCAATTCTCATTTATAGAATATTAGAGAAAATTGCATTTTCCCATTTACATCTTGTGGTCTGAAAATATATTTTGTCCTACATATATGAAGGGAAAGACTTGAAGATGGTAAACATGGGTTGGGGGGGAGACTGGGTGGAAAGTAATTATTATCTTCTTAATATTCAGTTTCATTCATTAGTAGAATAGTGGGGGAGGGGAGACCTGGAAGATTTCAAAGGCTATTCATGTTTCAATACTCGTGCTATTTATGAACTTCTTAGACCATAAACTGTCCTTGAGAGAGTCTCTTTCTGTGGAAAAGTGATGTGTATCAGGGAGTGGAAGGTCTCACTCTGGTTCCTGAGGCCTCATTTCTCTCAGGTCACAGGTCCCATTGACTCACTGCTGCTTCCAGCAGGGGAGATTTGGAACTGCAGGAAGAGCCTGAGGTGTTTGAAAGGTGGGGCAGCTTGGCATTTCCTAGAGCTCTTTCTAGATTGGATCAAGTCTGTGGCTTTGTCAAGAGAGGATAGATCCTTGTGTAGCTAAACCTGACCTGCTCACCAACCCTATCTTATTTCTTTCCTTTAAAACTTTTATTAATTTATTTAGAGAATTTTAATTTCTGCCTTTGCTAGGAGAAGTGAGCTGTCCTTTGGACAGAGTCTACGTCTGCCCTAGATTCTCCTATTGCTAGGTTTTTGCCCTAGACCAGGTTGGCAGTGAACTCCAAGCTCCCAGCCTAGCAAGTCTGTTGGGAAAAGAGAGCCTCTTTCCCAGTAATTCCAGCAAAAATCTCAGAATTGAGCCTTATTGGTCTCTCTTGGGTTACATGACCACCCCTGAACCAGTCACTGAGGCTGGGAGATGCAGGGCTCTGACTGGCCACCCTTGGCCGCTGGCAATCCCTATAGTCAGGGATGAGGTTAATTCCAACCTAACCATTTGGACTGGGAGACAGACAGGGGGCTGCCTCAGGAAAAATGGTGAGACTGTTCCCAAGAGAAGGGAGACAGGATGCTGGATAGGATATAATCAACAGATTTCTGCAGTAAGATTTTCTCAACATTCCAGATCCAAGACTCTTCAAAGCAGGGCTGCCTGTGCTGCTTGCCCTCTACACATATTTCTCATTTTATTCTCACACCAACCCTGTGAGAGCAGTGTTGCTTGAGATAAGGAAACAGGTTCAGGGAGCTTAAGTACCTGGGGCAGAAGTGGGGCGGCCCTGTGTTTGAACTTCCTGCCTGTGGAAGGCAGGACCTCAGGCTGCCTGTGTCACCTGGCCCCCTTTATTGTCTTAGACCTGCCTCCCCTCTGCCTGCAGTCCTGACACCAAGGAAGCTGTTCCTGTTTCAGAAAAGACAGGAAAAATTGGCAATGACCACGAGCTGAGAAGACATGATAAAATATTTCTTGTTTTCTCAAGTTTACATAGACCAAATTTTCACTGTTGCTATGGGGCAGAGAGATGAAAATAAATCTGTGTAATTTATTTTTTCTATGCGTCAAGTATATTTCCGCTTGCTTAGCACATGTACACACACACACAGACGCACGCACACACATACAGACGTGCACACACATGCCACACATATAGACTTTAATAAAATACTTAAACCCCTTTAATGCTCTCTGTGGAAGGAATAAATATGTACTGTACTTTCAACTTCTGTTCTTTGAAATACCATATGGTCTGCACTGTGAGCTTAAAATACTCTGGTGAGCGGATGCTTTCATGCAGCAGATAGCCAGGTGGAGCTTTCCCCGCCAATCTCACAAGGTTAATTAATCCTTTAAAATACAGTGAGGAGGGGTCCCTGCGTCAGGAACAGGCGCTGTCAGAGGGAGGTGGCCCACTGGCCTGCACAGGGCTGAGAAGAGAGTACAAAGGCAGCGGGCAAGGTGGGCTGGGCTGCTGCCCGATGGTGCCTTTGATGAGCAAGCTCAGTCACTCAGATCCTCACAGTTTGTGTCCTGCATAATCAGGGATAACAGGCTGATGGTCTGCATGAATAACTAAGTTTGTCATTGTGGTTAATTTTCCCTCAGAAAGAGCCCCCCCATCTCTCTGGCCCACTGCATATTTATAAAGGGCAGGGATACAAGGCAGAGGAGGCTGGATGGCCTGGCACCCCAGGGACGGGGGAGGGGTGGCTGCACCCAGAACCCTGGGAGGCAGACTCATGCCAGGGCTGGCGCTGCAGGAAAGTGCAGAGCTCTGTGGAGCGGGGAGGAGAGGAGCTGCTGGGGGTCGGTGGAAGCCTGGTTTGCCAGGCCCCATTTGGGCTGTCTTCTTCGCTGCTCTGAGCCTCAGTTTTCCATCCATACAAGGAGCGTGTGGGCCACTTGACGTAGGCATCAGGGACTGTCATTTCCAAATGAGCTTACAAGTAGAGTCAGAGGATGGCGGGCGAGACGCTGACATCCGTCCAACACCCGTAGTGCTCTGCGAGCAAATATTTTTTAGATACATTCTTCGGTTATCATTCATCGCATGTATTTTGGTGTTAAAAAGTATTAGATTGTTCACTGTAAATATTTTAAATAGGCTATGGCTCTTGAAACCTCATTGTGGCATTTCTTTCTTTTTTTAAATTTGTTTATTTTTTTAATTTAATTTTTAAATTTTATATTGGGGTATAGCTGATTTACAATGCTGTGCTAGTTTCAGGTGTACAGCAAAGTGGTTCAGCTATACATTTACATATATCTCTTCTTTTTCAGATTCTTTTCCCATGACATTTCTTTCTGACTCTTCAAAGAATGTCCTTGGCAGCCTCTGAGTGGTCTGGCTTCCACTCTTTCCATACCTTTCAAAGGAGCCCAGGTAGAGGCTAGAAGGGGTGAGGAGGGGCTCAAGGACCCTCTGTGCTTCCCTGGCAGCCCTCTTAGGCCAGTACGTGGCAGTTCTGAGCCTTCCTCCTGGCCACCAGCCTTCCTCCAGTCTGGGGTCCCTAAGATTTTCACTCCACATAGCAGAGGGATCCAAGGATGTACAGGGAAGCTAAATGGGGCAGTTGACTGGCCAGCTAGCTGCCCCTGCCTGGGACTGACCTCCCCCACCCCCATCCCTGCGTCCATGCTCAAGGCAAGTGGACTTCCTGGAGGAGATGACATCTTAGGTAAAATCTTAAAGGCAGTAAAGGATTCAAGGCAGAGGGAATAGAATATGCCAAGATCCAGAGAACACAGACCCTGGTGCTTCCAGGAACTGACAGAAGACTGGTGTGGCTGGAACATAGAATATTGGGATGGGGTCTGGGGAGTCAAGATGATGCTTGACACTGGTAGGGGTAGCAGTGTCAGGGCAGTCAGAGTGAAGAGTCTGGACTTTATCTTGAGGGCAGTGGGGAATTCCCCAGCCCACTCAAACCATCAGATTTGTCCTTTGGAAAGATCACCGAGGCTGCAGCTGCCTGAGACCTCGTTATACCGCCCCTCTCCTCACCCAGGGCACTGACACATCTGAGCCTCCTACCCTGCCTGGGTGGGGAAGAGCTGCACACCTCCAATCCCAAGGATAACTAGGAGCTGGCCTGCCTTGCAGTCCCTGCAAATGGGCCAGAAAACGCTGTCTTCAGGATGCCCTCCCGCCCTAGCTGATGGGGATGGGTGCATCAGAGGGTCCTTGAGCACTAAACAAAGGGGAGCTGAAGGTCACCACATTTCATGCTGCGCCATTTGAAGGAAGCACTTCTCCCCTTTTGAGGCTGTCAAGGAGCTCCTAACCCCTGGGATAACAGCAGGTCAAGGGGAGGGGACATGGCCTGAAACCAAGGAAGCAATCTCTAACAGTGGAATTTGGGGCATCGGAACTATTTTTGGACAGAGGAGGTGTCAGATGTGTGTAGGTGTGTGTGAGCCCCGGAACTGGGCTCCTGCCTATTCCACCTCCCTAAAAGTTGGCCTTGAGACCCAACAGAAGAAAGACCCCGGCCTAAGTGAGCATGACGTTCTGAAACAGCAAAGCCCACTACAGCCTCAATCACTAATTAATTAATGATGCTCCCCAAGTGTCTCTTGGAGACCTTTCTCATGCAGGAGAGGGGAGGCCAAGGCTGCAGAGGTTCCATTCAGAGGGCTGTTGAATGGCTAATGGCTATTGAGATATAATGTCCACTAAGTCACATCTGATTCCCTATTTAATGTTGAAATATTTAATTAATTAAATGTGGCAAGTATTTAAATACCATGACACTGTACTCTGCATAACTCAAAGGCAGCCAGCCTCCTCTCCAGATTTGCCACCCCCTCCTAATCGAGCTGTCATCCCCCTGCCTGGGGGGAAGGACATCCACTCCAGGACCCAGTTCTGAGACTCAGGTCACCGTGCCCTGAACATTATTGTTTGATTAGACCTCAGGCTGGTTGTGTTGTAAACAGTCTCCCCACCTCCACCCAAGGAATTCCGTTCCTCTCCTCTCCCCTGTTCTCCCCTCCTCCCCAAGCACACGTGATTAAGACTGGCTCCTGGACTCCCCACTGTGATAACAGATTCTGACCTTGGCCACACGATGGATGAATGACCCAGGCTGACCCAATCAGAATCCTTCCCCAGGATTTTTCTAACTGGAGTTAGAGGAAAAAGATTTTTGTTCTCTCTGGCTATAGTGCTCTGAGGAAGTAAGCTGTGGACTGCCTAAGGCCATGTTCCCTGACATCCAGAGAAAGAATAATCTGACATGCAAAGAGAAAAGAGAAAGCCTAAGACAGTCTCGACAGTGTCCTGTTCTCTAGAGCCAGCTGTCCTGAAGACTGAACCACCCTTGTTCTTTCTATGGCAGGATAGGTGGGTCAGTAAGTGACCCGCTTGTTTAAGCCAATTGAAATCAGTTTTGTCTCTTCTGCTGTAATCAGAACAGGCTTGACCAATACCAACCACCCACTACCCCATTACCAACATATCACTTCTGTGCAGATAAAATGACTTTACTAGTTCAACTGTAAATGATATTTGTTAATATGTGCATATACCTGGCAGCAAAGTATGTTGGGTTTCCTTGAATATGTCCTATGCTCTTGATAATGAAGGGAGGCATCTAGGCCTGAAAGATGAGTCCCTCAGGCAACTGTTACTCCTGCTGATAAGATCAGCATGCTTCTAGAACGGCTGGATCCAGGGGCTCAAATAGTGTCATCACCTTCCTCCCTGTCTGTGTCTCTGTCCATCTCTCTGCCTCTGTCTCTCTCCCCTGTGCATCCTGTCATGTTGGTTTCATTCTCCAGCAATCTTTCTTCCTGTTGGAAGGAGCTCCAGGCTTACATTATCCTTACAAAGAGAAGTCCCAGTGGAAGAGGGAATCTTTCTTCTGGATACAAACACAACATTTCTGGGATTAGCTCTGATTGGATGGGCTTTGGTTATGTGCCCATTCCTGAACCAATCACTGAGGCCACAGTTAGAATACACTAATTGGCTCAGCTGAGTAATGCGCCAGCCCCAGAGTGGGGAATGGAGTCAGATGGACCCAGAGAGGGAGGGTGGGTCTCCAAGAAAAATGCAGTGCTGCTACCACAAAAAGAGTGAGTGGATATGGGCAGAAAAGAGGAACAGGAGGCTGCTAGACTAGGGTAACACGCTGCTTGTTGGCCTTCCTGCCCTGAGACCTTACCCTGCAGAGAATGTCCTCCAAGTGTGGGGAGTGGAGGCAAGGCTGGCACAGGAGGGAGAGAGCATGAGCAAATCGTGTCCCACGGTTTGGAGAAATGTTGGGGTTATCGCCACTTATTCTTTCCCCTGGTGGAGAGAAAGGGTAGGTACAGTGTGAAGTGAAGATGATGATGGGGAGTTTCTGACAGAGCCAGCCTAATGCACTGAGAAAGCACCTACTGTATACCAGACACCTAGAGAGATTTGGGCCAGGTCTGGGGGCTGTGCTGCTGGGGGACTGTTCAGCCACCTGACCAGGCCCAGAAGAGGGAGAGCTGGGTAGGGAAGGTTCTGAGTATGGGGATGTCACCCCCAAGAGAAGGGAAGGTGGGTATTCAGTTACCTAATGCCAAAGAATTGGAGTCACTGATAATAAATAGGATAATTGAGAATAAATTATATTTATTATGCTTATTGTTTATTATTTTTCTCCCCTCATGCTTTCGTTATCTATTGGTACAACTACAGTATGAATTAGTGGCTTAAAGCAACAGCAATTTATTATTTTAGTGACCACGTGGGTGACTGGGCTCAGTGAGCAGTTCTGTTCCAGGCGTCGTTGACTGGCATTGTTCTGATGCCAGCATTCAGCTTGGAGCTTGGCTGGAAGGGGAACATCAAGATGGCATTGATTGTGTCTGGTGCCTCAGCTGGGGTGGCTGGAATGGCAAAGAGCTGGCTCAGCTCCTTTCTGGGCGGGGTAGCTAGACTTTTTATATTGTATTCTGGGCTCTAAGAGACCCAAATCAGAAGCTGCCAGTTCTCTTAATGGCTAGACCCAGAACTGGCATAGCCTCACTTTTGTTACATCCTGTTGTCAAAGCAAGTCCCATGGCCAGCCCAGATTCAAGAAGGGAATTAGACTCCTCTTGATGGAAGGAGTGGTGTATGCACGCAGGTACAGTGGAATCGTTGGCTGCCATCTTTGGAGACCATCTACCACATCCCAAACACAGACACTGGAACAGTCCTGGTACAAAGTACTTTTTCAACACATAGCTGTTGACAGAATTGGACTCAAGTTGCCCATATTTAGTTTATACCCAGACCTGTTCCTAGATCACAAGAGAGGATTGGGGTGCGATGACCTTGCCTCCCAGCCTGTAGCATGATGGTCTGTCTGCACCTCTTCTCACATACCTACAGGTTTATAAAGGATGTAAAAGAGACCAAAAGTAAGGGAAGCAGAATGGTGGGAAGACTGGCTTCATAGCTATAGCAGCCTTCCAGCCCCGATTCTAGGCTTGGAGACAGTCTGGGAGTCCCTGTTCCACTCAGGCCCTTGGTTTCTCCATCTGTAAAGTGTGTGCATGGGACCTATTGACTAAATGGGCCTGAGGGGCCTTTTTAGTGCTGTAGTTTTCTGGTCATATTAAAATACGGATTTATTCATTTGTTTATTTATTGATGTGTCAGGCACTGTGCTAGGTGCTGGGACACAGAAAAGATATGACACAGTTGGTGACTTCTCTGACATATAAACAGACAAGCAAATGTGACCAGTATATTAGAAGGGGGACGGGCACATCACCCTCAAGATCTAGGTAAGAATGGTTCAAATGACCTTCTTAGGCCAGTGCTTCTCTTCCTGGCTGACCAGCAGAAACCTCCTGCATAGAGTTTCTAAATGCTGATGCTGAAGCCCCCGTTCCTAGAGATTTGATTCATTGGTCTGAAGTGCGGCCTGGGATTTCATCTAAATTAGAAGATTCCCCAGGCAATTCTAATATGCCCCAGGCCCTCTGGTTCAGATTTCCAGCTTGGATTCCCAGTTGCCTCTTGGCTACGCCCCAGCACACACTCAAAGGCAGGGCCCTGGGCTTCCCTGGTAGCACAGTGGTTGAGAATCTGCCTGCTAATGCAGGGGGCATGGGTTCGAGCTCTGGTCTGGGAAGATCCCACATGCCGCGGAGCAACTAGGCCCGTGAGCCACAACTACTGAGCCTGCGCGTCTGGAGCCTGTGCACCGCAACAAGAGAGGCCGCTATAGTGAGAGGCCTGCACATCGCGATGAAGAGTGGCCCCCGCTTGCCGCAACTAGAGAAAGCCCTCACACAGAAACAAAGACCCAACACAGCCAAAAATAAATAAATAATAAATAAATAAATTAAAAAAGGCAGGGCCCTGCCTGTCTTTCTCCTTAACTTCCCACCCCAAGTACCCCCCCCCCCCCCACCGTCCAACACACACCTTGGAAGCGCTGCAAGAGGCCAGCCTGCAGTGGAGCACAAGGGGGCAGGTTGACACTGCTGGCCCTCCCTGCCCTGAGTCCCTCCCAGCCCCCCTAAATGGGACCCTGGCAGTCTGTGTATCTTTGCTGGCCTCCAGGAACCTGGTGGGCAGTGTACCCGCGTGGCCTGGGAGGACACTGCCAGCACTCAGGGAAGGGTAACAATGTACCAGTTCACACAAAGCTGCCCACCAGGGCTGAAGCTGCAGGGTGGGTTCGCCACTGCCCAGAAGATGCCAGCAGCATGCCCCCCCGCCCCCCGCCGGGTGTTGTTAAAGAAGAAACCACGCGTGACACTTGTTGAAGATGATAAGGCAGATTTTACTCAAGGGGGGCATCGAGATAGATGTAGGGAGAACTGCAATGGGGTCTTGAACTGGAGGAGAGAGATTGGCTTCTACTCTGAATACAATGACAAAAGTGGGAATTGATAGCCAAGGAGCAGGGTGAGGAGGTCAGTGGATGGAAAATTACTAAGCAAACATCAGGGGTGAGGGGGATTTGGGCTAAACTGACCTAACAGGATTCTTGCTGAAGGCAGGCCAGGGTGACCAGACATCACCTGGGGGATGGTGGGGGATGAAGAACCAGATTTCGAGGGTGATCAGATATCAAGGGCAGGGGGTTCTGGTTAAACTGACTTAGCAGGATTCTTGCTAAAATAGGCCAATGCAGAGACAAACACCAAAGTCCAAAAGCCAAAGCCTGGTTGAAAAAGCGTTCAGGGGAGCCTGAGTCGAGTTTGGTTGAGGAGAGAATCTTTGTCAGTGTCCAGGGAACCGCCAGCCATGCAGAGCCAGGAAAACAAGCACCCCCTTTATGCGAAGGCAAGGACCTGAGAGAGGACGTCCACACTGAGAAACCAGGGCAGCGGTCCCACTGAGGAGGAAAGAGAACATCAACAAAAGAAGTGAGAATCCTTAAAGAGATGAACTGGGGATGGCATGGGGGTGGAGGAGGACTGTCAGGAACAAAAAAATAAAATGACTTCTCAGTTTAAACAGTCAACTTATGAGCTCAGAAAACGAGTGATCACTGCAGAGAAATAAGTCAGTGTCCTGGGAGTTCAAGTGGAAGAAAAGCTCATCTCAGTGCAAAACGAGAAAGAGATTTGGAGGACAAATCCAGGCAATCTAACATTCAAAGGAGAGGGGTTTCAGAAAAAGAAAAAGAAAAAAAAAACCATATAAAGGGAAAACAATAATTGAACAATTAATTAAAGAACATTTTCTGAGCTGAAGAAAAGCCTTGATTAAAAGGGCTTGTAGAGTTCCAAGAAAGATTAATTAAAAAGACATATACTTAGACAGACCCTGGTGTAATTCCTGAATAATAAACTTCCAGACAAAAAGAAAGGAAAGAAAAGGAAAATCAGGTTAGTATTAGCTTTCTTGTTGCCACCCTGCCACCCAATCACAACATTTGTTTCAGACTCTTGAGAGCAAGGACAATAACCCAAGAATCCCATATCCACTCAAGGTATGATTCACACATCAGGGCGATGACACGAGGCTTCAGAGCACGCTACATGTCGTACCACATCTGAGGAAGCTGCTGGAGAGATGGACTGGTGTACAGCAAGGAAAACCAAAAATGATGACCTGGAATTGAATTCAGAATGATCTCAGCAAAATCTAGACATTGGAGGTGGGAGAGAAGTGGAGAACAGCGAGAGGAAGAAAGAAGGAGGGGTGACCGAGGGCTTTCATCTCAGCAGGCCGGGAAAACCTTCTGATGGGAGGGCAAGTTGTTTGAATTTAATTTGTCTATGGGGGAGTTTAAAAAAACTATGCCCACAAATTATTCAATGATCTTCCCTTCAAGAGGTGGAGCTTAATTCCCCTTCCAGGGAGTGTGGGATGGACTCAGTGACTCACTTCTAACCAATAGAATATAACAGAGTGAGAGGTTGTGACTCTGAGACTAACCCAAAAAAGATGCTGGGACTCCCTCCCTGACTCTCTCTGTTATGAGCAGCCCTACGGAGGTTGGTGTGACAAGGGACAGAAGCCAATAGCACCAGGAGTGAGCTTGGAAGAGGATCCTCCAGATCCAGTCACACCTTGGCTGACACTTGATTACAGCTTCCTGAGAGACCATGAGCTAAGCTGCCCCTGGACTCCTGATCTTCCGAACTGTGACATAATCACTGTTTGTTGTTTTAAGCTGCTAGGTTTTGTGGTAATTTGTTACACAGCCATAGATAACTCATACAATCTGTAAAGAAATACAGCTTTCTGTGGTTACTAGGGATGGGAAGGGAACCATCAGAGAATTTCCAAATTAATAGTGGAAGCAATGATGAGGAACCTGAGCAAGGAGCAAAGTGACAATAATGTAGTGAACACAAGAAAAATGAACAAAACAAGTAAATACATTATAAAGTTGAAGAACATAAAATTAGACCTCTAAATTACATGATATTCAAAATTCAGTTCTTGATGGAGCAAAGGCTTCACATGCAATCTAAGGGAAACCTAGGCATACTTTACCAACCAAAACTACACACAAAAAAGATAATCATATTTCATTACATAAAATTATTTTGTCTAGGAAAAACTCTTAAGCAGACTTAATAGAAAAATAATAATTAAAAGGTTATATACAAAGAGATCTTTGTTTTAACAGAGGATCAAGCCCTTAGTATACAAATGTATAGTAAGTCCCTGTCTGACATTTCATTTCACATAATGCCCTCAAAGTCCATCCATGTCACAAATGCACAAATGGCAGGATTTCCTTTCATATATATCACATTTTCTTTATCTATTCATCCATTGGTGGACATGTTGCTTCCATATCTTGGTTATTGTAAATAATGCTACAATGAACATGGGGTACACGTATCTTTTTGAATTAATGCTTTCATTTTCTTTGGAAAAATACGCAGAAATGGAATTGTGGCTGTCCAGTTTTCCCAATACCATTTATTGAAGAAACTGTCTTTTCTCCATTGTATATTCTTGGCTCCTTTGTTGTAGGCTAATTGACCATATATGCATGGGTTTATTTATGGGTTCTCTATTCTGTTCCATTGATCTATGTGTCTGCCTCTATGCTAATACCATACTGTTTTGATTACTTTCACTTTGTAATATAGTTTGAAAGGTCATATTTTATTTCTTTCTGATGGAGATACAGAAACAGCAGCACCATTTAATATTTCATTCTGTTACAATGACTTGAAGACCAACTTTATTATATATTAAATTCTCATATGTATTAGGATCGATTTCTGGTTTACCTTCTTTTTTTGACATTCTTTTTAAAATATTCTTTTCCATTATGGTTTATCACAGGATTGAATATAGTTCCCTGTGCTATACAGAAGGACGTTGTTGTTTAACCATCCTATAATAACATATAACTATATGTAATAGTTTACATATAGGATGGTTACATCCTATATGGTTTACATATAGTTTAATCCCACACTTCCAGTCCTTCCCTCTCCCACCCCTCTCCCCCTTGGCAACCACAAGTCTGTTCTCTATGTCTGTGAGTCTGCTTCTGTTTTGTAGATAGGTTCATTTGTGCCATATTTTAGATTCCACATCTAAGTGAATATCATATAGTATTTGCCTTTCTCTTTCTGACTTCAATTAGTATGATAATCTCTAGTTGCACCCATGTTGCTGCAAATGGCATTATTTCATTGTTTTTTATGGCTGAGTAGTATTCCATTGTATATATGTACTACATCTTCTTTATCCATTCATCTGTCGATGGACATTTAGGTTGTTTCCATGTCTTGGCTATTGTAAATAGTGCTGCCATGAGCATAGGGGTGCATATATCTTTTTGAATTATAGTTTTGTCTGGGTATATGCCCAGGAGTGGGATTGCTGGATCATATGGTATTTCTATTTTTAGCTTTCTGAGGAACCTCCACACTGTTTTCCATTAGTGGCTGAACCAACATACATTCCCACCAACAGTGTAGGAGGGTTCCATTTTCTCCACACCCTCTCCAGCATTTGTTATTTGTAGAATTTTTAATGATGGCCATTCTGACTGGTGTGAGGTGGTACCTCATTTTAGTTTTGATTTGCATTTCTCTAATAATTAGTGATGTTGAGCATCTTTCCATGTGCTTACTGTCCATCAGTATGTCTTCTTTGGAGATATATCTATTAAGGTCTTCTGCCCATTTTTCAGTTGGGTTGTTTGTTTTTTCGTTGTTGAGTTGTATGAGCTGTTTGTATATTTTGGAGATTAAGCCCTTGTCTGCCTCATCATTTGCAAAATTATTTTCTCCCATTCCATAGGTTGTCTTTTCTTTTTTTTTCTTTTTTCTTTTTTATGGTTTCCTTTGCTGTGCAAAAGCTTGCAAGTTCGATGAGGTCCCATTTGTTTATTTTTGTTTTTATTTCTATTGCTTTAGGAGACTGACCTAAGAAAACATTGGTACAATTTATGTCAGAGAATGTTTTGCCTATGCTCTCTTCTAGGAGTTTTATGGTGTCATATCTTATGTTTAAGTCTCTAAGCCATTTTCTGGTTTATCTTCTTTGTTGTATGAATTTGTGTATTCCTATGTAAGACTATATTAGTGTGATACAATAGTTTTTTTTAGCTATTAAGACAACTTCACTGTCCCAGCTCCTCAATGCTGCTCTATTTCACACTTTCTACATTTTCTCAGACTTGTTTTCCATTAGTGTCTAGATTATTTTGTTTTACTCAAATTAAAAAATCATATAAACACAAAACTCTGGGAATGATTTGGGATTTCATGAAATTCATTTATTAATTTGGGATATTATATGTTTTATGTTAGATGTATTCATTCAAAAACATGGTATATCTTTCCATTTGGAACATATATTACATTCTAAAAAAAAAAGAGTGAGAGAATTAAATTCAAATATCTGATGACTTATGTAACTTGCACCTTTGGGGGCTATAGGAGGGAGAATCTGCAAGGTCACTGGACATATTGAGAATTGCCCCCCTGCTTTGTGATAGAGCAGCTACCTTTGTTTGTTGGAAGGTAAGGGTGAGTCTCTTGGCTAGAACTCTCTCATGACTTCTAATCTCAGTGGAATGAAAGCAACAGCACTGACTGGCATCCTGCTGGATCTACTACCTAATGGTTATGTGCCCTTGAGTTGTGTGTCGTTGAATTTCCCAAGCCGCAGTTCTCTGTAAAATAAACATAATACTCATCTCATTGTTGTAGGGATTAAATGAGCAAAGATCTGCAAAGCACTTAGTGCCTACAGGAGGACAGTGCCTTGGAGGTAAGGCACTGTCTACGTGTTGCCCATTATTAGCATATGAGAAAGAAGAGCAGGACAGGTCACCACGGCCCCCCTGCAGGCATCAGTGGCTGGAGCTGTCAGCAGATCTACATCACAAGATACACCTCATCAACTCCAGCTGGTAGTTTACCAAGAGGACTGTCTTTTCTAGCATGCAGTCTGAATTTGTCACCTGAGAAGCGCTTACATCCTCATAGTTCAGGTCAGGGAAAGAGTCTGAGCCTGCCTTTCTGTTTCTATCACTGTTCAGGAACTTGCAGAGTTTGACGATGATCTCCATGTCCAGTCAAGTGGACCTTCTGAGTCCTATAGCCATTTTCTGGATCTCTCCTACATCAGATTCTGTTGAGCATTTCTTCCTTGAATCATCTGCACCTTTGCTCCTAGAAATCCTAAGAGTCCTCTGAGCTCCCCTCCTTCCCTTCTGATGACCCTTTCCTGGTTGATGTACTTCACCCAATCTTTGACCATCAGCATCCCCCAAAATTCTGTCCTTGGTCCCCGGCCCTTATCCTCTGAGCTCTTCTTAAGTGACTTCATCCATGGTCATGGTCTATCGGTCCTTGCAGGCTTACACCGGCCTTTTTTTCTCTGACCTTCAGTTTCACATCTCAGCTCTTATTTGGGCATTCACTTATGGGGTGTCCATATGAATTTTAAAACTGATATGTCCAAAATTAAATAAATCTCCTACACCTCCTGCGTGCATACATATACCCCCCCAAAAGACCTTATCTTCTTTCTTATTGCTAATTCGGTTAATGGGGTCACCATCTAGTCAATTCCCAAACCAGAAATCCAGCAATCATTCCTATTTTTTTCCCACCATGTTTAATTTTTCCCCAGGCCTTGCTGATTTCATCTCTCAGACATGCCCATCCCACCTAAAATCCTCATTTAGGACCTCAGCATCTTTACCTGAACCACTGTGATACAATTTAAACTCCCTGGTGCTAAGTCTGCCCCCCAAGACTGCCTCTCCACTCATTTTCTACCACACTTCTCCTCACAATTCATGATCTAGTAAGAGTGCATTGTGGTTTCCCCAAATCAGAAAGCCATGCCATGCCCTTGTGCCCTTCCTTATGCCAATCCCTTTACTGAGAGCACCCTTCCCATTTTTCTTTGCTTGGCTACCTCTTACTCACTGTAGTGGGTTGAATGGCCTTCCCCTAAAATATATGTCCATTTGGAGCCTGAGAATGTGATCTTATTTGGAAAAAGGGTCTTTGCACATATAATTAAGTTAAGGCTCTTGAGATGAGATCATCCTGGATTTTCCAGGTGGGCTGTAGAGCCAATAACAAATGTCCTTATAGGAAATGGAGGAAACATAGACAACCCTGTGAAGCTGGAGGTGGAGACTGCAGCTGTGCTGCCACAAACCAAGGAACGTCTGGGGCAACCAAAAGGTGGAAGAGACAAGGAGGAAATCTCCCCTAGAGCCTTCAGAGCACACTTTGGCCTGCTTGATTTTTGAACTTCTAGCCTCTAAAACTGTGAAAAAATAAATTTCCATTGTTTTAAGCTACTAAGTTTATGGTAATTTGCTATGCCAGACCTAGAAAACTAATACACTCACCCTTCAGGACTCAGTTCATGCATAATCTCCTCCAAGAAGTCCTCCCTGAGTTTCTCCTACCATCATTCCCCTCTTACCAGCATATATATATATATTTGAAGAAGTTTATATATATATATATATGTATATATATATATATATATACATATATATATCTGAAGAAGTTAAAACCAATTTGTAACATCTATCACAATAATTATGAATTTTCCGATCAAGTTGGGAAGAATAAATAAAATCCAAGTAGGTATTATTATATAAGACACATATAAAACAAATAATACCAACACTATTACTACTACTACTAAAAAGCAACAGACATTGAGCACTTACTATGTGCCAGCTAAGGTTCTAAGCACTTTGCATGTATTAGTCCCTCCCACAAACTACGTGACATGATTATTACTATCTGTTTGCCAAGATGGCTGTAATGATTCCTCCCATCCTGTACACATAACCCTTGAAATGTGGCTCTACCATTCTGCTGTTTAAGAGGTAGAGTCCATTTTTCCCTTCGTTGAATCTGGTCTGGCAAATCTGCTTTGACAATAGAATGTTACAGAAGTTATTTTTCGTGGCTTCTGAGTTGGGTGTCAAAAGGCCTTGCAGCTTTCACTCTTGCTCTTTTGGAAAACTTCCACCATCATGTGGAAGCGGGCTAGCCTGCTGAGGACTTGTGGCCAAGCCTTAATCACCAGACATGTGGGTGAGCCCATCCTAGAACAACCAGACCCAATTGAGTTACCAGGTGACTGTAGCTGCATGAGTAACCCCATGCAAGTACAGCTGAGCCCAGCCCAAATTATTGACCGACAGAACCATGAGAAAAGGAAATGGTTGTTGTTAACAAATTTTTTGAAGTGGTTTCTTTTACAGAAATAGATAACTGATAAATCATCCCCACTTTGCAAATGAAAAAACAGAGGCACAAAAAGGTTGAGTAATTTGCCCAAATTTTCACAGGTAGTAAGAGATTAAGCCATGATTTGAATCTAGGTACCAATGAACCAAGCTTTTATAAAATTAATCTGCACTCAAACATTCCTCTCAGTTTGCAGTTAGCATCTATCCTAGACAAACGCATCAACATTTTTGATGGTCTTAGAAATGTCCCTTAATAGAATATAATGCAAGTCAATTGCAAAGTGAAACTACAAATCTTTCTTTAAAAGTAGGATTTTATGAAGTAGAAAAAATATGTAGAATTTTAATTGGCCTTTTTAAAGAATCATATTTGGATTTTATTTTAAAAAGTGATATTGGAGAATTCCTAGAATCACATGCAGAACCATTGACTGAATAAGAGCAGTAAGCAAAGGAGAAATTTTACCAAAAATAAAAATGTACTTCAAAAGAAGATGGTTTGGGGCTTCCCTGGTGGCGCAGTGGTTGAGAGTCCGCCTGCCGATGCAGGGGACATGGGTTTGTGCCCCGGTCTGGGAAGATCCCACATGCTGCGGAGCGGCTGGGCCCGTGAGCCACCGCAACGGGAGAGGCCACAACAGTGAGAGGCCCACGTACCGCAAAAAAAAAAAAAAAAAAAAAAAGAAGATGGTTTGATTATTGTGACAGAAACTTAACTGCTAGCCAATATTTATTCCCTTCTCACTGACAACACCCGATTCTGTTCAAGGTGGTGATGTGCTCAGTTAAAACATCTCACATCTCAGACTCCTTTGCAGCTAGGAGTAGCCATGTGATGACATTTTGGCTGATCAGATATAAAAGTCTGCTTGTGGGGTTTCTGTGAAAGTGATTGTTTTCCTGATAAATAAGGAATAGCCTAAGCTGGCGTGAACATTTTTGACAAGTCCTGCCCCCTCTTTGAGCTGGGACATGGATATGATGCGTGGAGGTGCATTAGCCACCTTGAGAATGCAAGCAAGGAAGCAGTACCCAGAGGATGCCGGAACAGTAAGCCAGAGAAGCCGTGTCTGCGATGCTCCCTGCGGGCAGTGGCGCCCCAGCCCAGCTATTTGCCCTTGGTGTTTCTGTTATATGAGAAAAATAAACTCGTAGCTTGTTTAAGTTGCTAAATTGGGTTTCTGTCAAATGCAGTCCTGACTGATACAAATAGCAAAGGATTAAAGGAGGCCCTTAGGATGATAGCTGAAGCCATCAATTACTTTTTGTAAACAAACATGAAGGGTGTCTTGTCATGCTATCACACAGTTTTACTGAAAACATTATACTTCCAAAAAGTCAACATTAGATTTAATGTTTTTAAGCAAACTTTTCATTTAACTACAACATACATATGGAAAGGTACACACAAGATTTATAGTTGTTTGTTCTAAAACATAATTACATCCTTCCAATAATAACCTAAATTTTAGTAAATACTGGATAAATGTTTTTTTCACAATATTTTGTTTCATTTGTCACCATACAGTGCCAATAACACCTTTTTACTTTTTGCATGAAATTTTGCCTTCCCCTAAGTGGATTCACTTCAAAGTGTTTTTTCTTTTTTTTCCCTTGTACACTTGTTCTTGAATAATGATGTCCTGTATCTCTTCCAGAAAGGGGTAGATCTGAGTAGATAAAGATGTAGAATATTTGAATAATATAGTTAATTGTTGTAGGTTTTCTTCTATAAATGGAGAGTGTACACTGTCCTCTTATGTCTCCTGGACAGTCCCAAACATCAAGCACTTCTTGCCCACAAGCAAAACCTTAGGCAATCTCAATGAAATCAAGATTTTACACGTCACATTCTCTGATCATATCCTAGTGAAAACAGAAAGCAATAATTTTTTAAAAAATCCTTTCAAAAAATCATTGAGCAAAACAAACCTGTAATATTTGGAAACTAAACAATCTCTTCTGAATTATCTGGATCCAAAACGGAATTAAGAAGAACATTTCACACCAAAACCTAAAGGACAGAAAAAAATCACAGGAAAATTATAGTCAATAAAATCTTCTAATATTAAAAAATAAAGTGAAAAAACCCATTTAAGTATTCAATTTAGGAATTAGAAAAAGGCCACACCACACACATGCACATAGTAGGAGGGAATTAATAAAGGTAAAAGTTGCAAATAATGAGACAGAAAACTGAAAATAATATAAAGGTCAACCCAAAAGTGCGTCTGAAAAAGAAAAACAAACAAACAATTAAATAGACTCCCTTCATATGTGATCTTGAAAAAAAAGAAGAAAAAAAGGCAAAAATATTAGAAATGGGAAAGTATCGATAGTTACAAGCACAGACCCCATGGTATGTACCTTTACGGCAGTAAATTTTATAATCTAGAGGAAAATGGATAATTTCTAGAAAAAGATAGATTACCAACGATTATTCAATAATGGGTAGAAAGAAAGTTAAGCAGACCAAAGATCAGGGAAGAGCTGTAGCAACCAAAGTTCTGCCATTAGCAAGTGGTTTATTTTCCACATTGTTTCAGAGAAGAAAATGAAACAAATGGCATATATAAAAGACAGAAGAGACCAATGTAATTCCAATTACTTTGAAATATAATTTTGGGAAAAATTGATGTGTTATTATTCTAAGTCTTCCTATGCAGAAATACGGTATATCTTGCAAATAATTCCTTTAATCTTCTTTTAATAATATCTAAAAGCTGTCATTATAAATGCTGAACTTTTCTTGTTAAATTTATTCTTGATTGTTTTCTTGATTTTGCGAACATTGTCCAGGAATTTCCCCCCATTTCTATTCCTAATCAATTATATTAGGCATGGAGAAAACCACTGATTTTGGTATATTTATCTGAAATCTAAGAACCTAGCAAAATCTCTTAAATTTTATTTATTTTTTGGCATCTGCATGTAAAGATAATTCTTATGGCGCCATAATTTATTTCCCTATGTTGATGGACATTCGAGTTATTTCTAGTTTTGTTGCCTTACACACAATGCTGCAGGAAATATCCTTGCCCAAATATATGCTGAGATTTTCAAGGGAGTCTGGAGAGTGGCGTTGCTGGGTCAAGGAGACATCTATGCTAGAGATGGGACCCTTGGGTGCAGAAGAAAGGAAAATATCTTTTTACTAAAACCTTATTTCAATTTCATGCAGACAACAAATATTAATTTGGGGTTTCCCTTCTTCTGGGTTTGAATCTAAGTTCTGGTCCCCCCAAATGCCCAGGCCTTGGGGTGTGGTGAGGAATGTGTGATTCTCTGTCATGGGTCCATTCTGGCTTCAGTGACATCATGGACCCTTCAATCCAGACACCTTTCTCTCACGGTTCTGTATTATGGGGTGTGGGGTGGGCTTGAGGTTGCTGGGGGGCCTTTTTGCCACCCTACTGCCATAGCCCAGCATCTCAGGAGAGGGCCTGTCCACCGCAGGAAGGTACAACCACCCAGTGGCCCTTCCCTGCTCTCTCCAGCCCAACGTCTTGGCTCTTGTCATCCTCTGCCATTTTCTCTGTCCTCGTGCAGTTCACCCATCTGGACCCCAGTCCAGAGAAAGCTTTTCTGAAGGGCGGAGCAGGGGGTAGGGAGAAGCGCTTCCTTAAATCTCTCCCTGCTCTCCTAATATTTCTCCAAATATTCTCTCTGGACCCAGTGTCTTCTCTGTTTACTTAAGGGCTTAATTTTAGAAAAGAAAGCTAGAAAAATGCTTGCAGTCTTCACCCTCCCACTCCTCTCCTGAGATGAAGAGCAAAGAATGGCCCCGCTGCCTGCATTTGATGGGGGTGAAGGAGGGACACAGGGAGGAGGGGAGGGAGGAAATATCAGGTAGAGAGAAATAAAACATGGGACAATATGTAAAATATATCCTGCCATAGACATTTTAAAACTGCACTAAGTAATGCACAATTCAAAAGACATAGCAATTCACCCTCCCACCAGTAATGACCTCTAGAGGTGTCTATTTCCTACAAACTCACCAGCTCCAAACGTTATATAGTTCTTTTGAATTTTTGTCACCCGCAGGGGTGCTGTTCTCATTTGAATGTTCCTGACACTTAGACATGTTGAGAGTCTCCTCAACATCTGCAGCTCCTCTTCTGTGAATTGTCTGGTTCTACCTTGGCCCATTTTTGTATTGGGTCATTTGCCTTTTTCTTAGCAATCTGTAGGAGTTTATTGTTTACTAGAGGTCAGGTAGGTCTGGGAAGTGAAGTCGACCATGTCAGCAGGGACAAATCACTGAAGGCTGAGCTGTTGGGTTCTTCAAGGGGCAGACCAGATTGCCTGAGAGAAAGATGCAGGGGCTCAGGAGCCCCCATCCCACATATTCACAGCATTTACAGGCCTGTGGAGAGGACAGCAGGAGCGAGCAGGCTGTGGGGTGTGCCAGCATCATGGTCGGGTCCGTAAAAAAAGAAAGAGTAAAAACAATGAAATGGGTACAATACAATGGAAAAATACAATACAAGTGAAGTGATAAAACAAAACAAAACAAAATAAAAGGCAGTGATGCTCTGGGGCAAGAGCCTGTTGGGGGTCTGAGGCCAAAGAGCACAATGGTGGGTCCTCGGACCCTTCACAATGCCGGATCATCGCCCTTCTGTGCCAATGTGCACGGCTCACAGGGCAAACTGCTACCGCTCTCCAGGTGGGGGCCTGTCCCTCCCTCCCTCCGTCCCTTCCTCCCTCCTTCCTTCCCTCCTTCTGTCTTCCACCCCTCTGCCCCACCTCACGCTGCCTTGAGCGGCTCAGAAAGTGCCTGTGGCTTCCCCAGGGGGCCTGCACCCACTCTTGACCAAATGGCCGAATGCGTCATTTCCGGTTCATCTCCAGGCTGTGGGCGCCGTCGGTGTGGGGCCCTGCTTGGGCAGGATGGCTCAGGGTCCTGCCCTGCCGCCTACCACGGTCCTGTCCGAGCCACAGTTTCCTCGAGGGTCGAGTGGGGTGACGGCCCCCTCCCACAGGGTCCAGGCGGCAGCAGAGCCAGCAGTGTGAACTGACCGTCCAGAGGGAGCGCTGCGAGGGGCGTTGCTCTGGCCGGGCCTGTCCTCCAGCCTCCCGTTCACTGCCTGTCCCGGCGTCTCCCCGCGGGAGTTGCTGGCTCGTTGAGCTTCTCTGGCCTCGACCAAGACAATCAGCACGCCTGCGCCTGAACGCGTAAGGCCGCTGCCAGAGGACCGGGCAGGGGCTGGGGCCGACTCCCCAGCGACCAGAACTACGGGTCGCGGACGGCGCAGGCCCGGCGGGCGGCGGGAGGAGGCGGCCCCGCTCCACAGGGCGCGCCGCAGGTGGCCTCCGCTGGCCCGCGCCCCGGCCCCGCCGGGCGCTGGTTCCCGGCGGAGCGATCGTAAAGCGTCTGCTGCCATCTGGTGGCGGAGCCCGGGCAGCTGCGGCGCGGAGCGGGGAGTCAGGGTCAGGGGCGGGGGCCCGTAGACCCCCATCCAGAGCCTCTCGCAGCCGTGCTACACAGCCAGGAAGCCCCAAGCCTCCGCCCTCTGGCGCTGCTCCGGATTCCCCGGGCAGAATGGCTGGCATCCTAAGAGAGGCAGTATTGCACAATGGTCGGCTCCTGTGCTTTGATGCCCGCGCCTGACTGTGGAGCCAACTTGCCCCGCCTAGAGGGGCCCTTCACTCACTGAACCGCATCTTCTCATCTGTAAAGTGGGGCTGAAAGAAGTGCGTGTCTTGTGGAACCTTCAGATTGCCGTGGCAGATGCATGTCGAGCCCCAGACCTATAGCTGTGGCTCTTGTAAAATTCCAGACCGTTTCTCATACTCTCTTTATGTCATGCTGCCACTTGCCAGTGTGAAACCTTGGCCATACCATGAATTTTCTGTTTCTCCATCTGTAAATTGGAGATGTCAGTGCTGGCCTCCACCCCGGGGTATGGTAACTGGCATAAAGATGACACCGCCTCTCTGCGCACAGGTGCACCTGACGTCACTGGCCTTCTGAGCCTTCCCCCTGTGAGCTCCCAGAGGATAATTCTCCGCCAGAATGAAAAGGTTCTCCCAGCTGCTGCCCAAACCTGGAGGATCTGCCTGGGCCTTGTACCTTATAGGCAGGACCTGTTTTCTGAACTAAGAGGGTTTCGGTGGCTTTTCTGGGAACCACAGACCAAAGGGTCCAAATTAGGGGTCTTGCTCTCTGACCCTTCCAAAAGAGGCCACACTGAAGCAGATGCCTCATCCGTACAATAATATGATGGAATGTTTAAGGAAAGCAAATTCTCCTGAAAAACAGAAAAAGCTCTTTGGCTCCATTCATGCACCAGGCACTGTCCCTGAGACATGGGTCTAGTGGGTGTGTGCACACTCCATGTCTTACACACGGTTCCAGTAGGCACACAGCTTTAATTACTTCTCAGTGTGCAGCAAGAGGGGGCCTACAGCACTGGCGTGACAGCCAGGTGCACCAGCAGGGAGGGGGGCATCTCAAGCAGCCGCTGCCCTTCCGCCTGTGAAACCGCCCGCTCCGATTCAAAGGTATCAAATATTTGCCTAACTGTTCAACATTTCTTTAAATAATACACTCGTGACTAATTCATATCTAGACTCGCCGTCTTCATCTCTCCCGGGCCTCCCTCCTGGATTATCGTGTCTTTTCTATTCCTGGAGAAAGTTGTCCTACATTCTAAAAATAGACCCCAGAGTCTGGACACTGGCATGCACAGTCAGTGGAGGCTTTTTTATTTATCTTGAGGGCCATCCTCTTGGGACAGCTGCATCAGAGCCCAGGGACACATTGGTGAAACAGCCAGTCATGGGCACCCAGGTGCATGGAGGAGGCTGGGTTTGTGCTGGCTGCTGCCTTCCGAAAGAGAGGTGGTCTGCTCCCAAGAATGCCCCACCCAGCTTGGTCCTTTGACCTCTGAGGGGAGTACACGCCTCTCACATCAGAAGCAAGGGCCTTTCTCCTCTGCAGATGGGTCCATTTTCCCCTTGAAGTTAGAAGCCCAAGATGTCCCTGTATCAGCCAGGACCTGGCAAGAAGCAGGTGGCGTGCTCACCTGGGTCATTAAGGGAGAGTGAACCTATGAAGGAGGGTCAGCGCTCCGGGTCTAGGGGAGGAGGAGGTACCTGAATCTGGAGGCCAAGGTGGCCATGCAGAGAGCGCCATCTGACAGGAGTGATGACCTCAGGAGGAGGAGCCTGGGGAATGGTCACCCCAACCACTCTCCTCTGCCCCACATCTCCTGCTAGGCACCCCTCACACACACACCAAGGCTCAAACCCGTCCAGAAGGCAGTGATGTGTCCGACGTGTTCGTTTGGGGGAGCCTGTGTGGGGAGGTGCCCAGAGCAGGTGGGGGAAGGTACAGAGGGGTCTACAGGGCAGAGGGGAGGTGTTCAGCTCCCTGTCCCTTTCTTGGGACCTCCTCACCTCTCTAGTCCCCTCCTGTCTCTCTCCTTGTGCTGGCCATCATTTGTCTCTAGCTGTCTCACCATCTGTGTCTCTCACTGACTCATCTCTGTACTTTCCTCTAGATATGTCCTCCCTGCTTTGTGTGCTGTGAAGGAGGAGTGTGGGGTGGGTAATGTGCACCTTTCCCAAGTGAGCCAACTGTAGGGAGGGCCCAACAGCTCTTTCCACTGTGGCCTGCCCCCACTATAGGAGGGAGCGCGGCCAGGCCCGGGAGGCGGGCTTCCTGTGCTCTCCGGCTCTGCCTTCTCTGAACAGCACTAAATGAAGCCCATCAGCATTACTTTCATTTTGTTACTTCAAGGACTTCCTCATCCACTTCTTTTCATCCTTCTTGCTGCTTTTGCCTGGAATTAGCAAGGAGGAGTTCCCTGCTCCTTGTGTCACCTCCAGCCACCACTCAGCCCTTTCTGAGCGCTCCTACTGTGTGCTCAGCCTGCATGAATAATGTGGGGTGCCAGCACTCAAAGCACACGGTCCAGATGGGGGCAGGACCCTACCACCCATTCACCCTGTCATTTGACAGACTGCACCACTGTGCAGGGACTCCGGGCCAGACCCTAAGTAAATAAATAGCAATGAGGGATTTAGTGTCTGCTCTTGACAGAACAGATGGGGAGGTTGTGTAGCACAGTGGATAAGCCCACGTAAGCCTCAGTTTCCTCTTCTATGAAATAGGGGTGACAATCCCGACCTCACAGGCTTGCTTAGGGGTGATGTGAGATCACAGGAGGTTGTTGTTATTAAGTGGCAGGGACTTCTGCACCCCCACACACACACATACAAAATATAACCTCAAATGGAAGGTGGGACCTCCCAGGTCGGGGGTGAGGAAGTAGCAGAGAGAGTGGCTGGGGATGCAGATCTCAGGCAGCAGGAGGACCGGGGGGAACAAATGTGGACCTAGGTCTCCAACTTCAGGTCTGGTTTTAACTGGCATAAAATAACTTCCAGAATGAATATCCCCTCTGTGAGGCATGTCCACTTATGAGGGAATCCCTAGTAACAGATCTTACCACAGTACAAAGGCATCCTGCTCTCCTAATCTGGGGATGATATATGCAGCCAGCTAATGCAAAATGAATTTTCATGTTATTTTTGCTTATTTTTAAGTCTGTTGGGTGCATCGTGGCTGATCGCTCTTCTGACATTTTTCTTCCCTCATTAAGAAAGATACCCCTGGTGAGTTACCTGTGCCGGGCTCCGAGCAGAAAATAAATATCGCTGGCATCCAGTTTCCTGTGCTCTCTGGGTGTAATTAAGAAAAAGCCACCTGCAGGAGAGAAAGAACAGAGTAGAAAGCAGCCTAGTGGTTACTCTTCACAGAACTCCGCAGTCTGTAAAACCATCTGAGTGTCCTTCCTTTCCAGGATACATTTCCTGACTTGTCAGGGCCTCCCTCCAACCTTGAACCCTAGCACTTCTCTCTGGGGACTTTTGCTTTGCGTTGTGGTTTGTTTTTCCCCCTTAATACATTTCTTATCCCTTCTGTGCTAGACAGCCCTGTTCTTTCCTTTGTCTAAGGCACCTGCTCTTCCTTCGGGGACCTGCACTTTGCTGGAAGTCCATACGATTTGGGTGAAGCTAACCTGTGCCCCAGTGGGGAAGCCAAGCCTGGCCAATCAGAATTAGTCTCGGGACTTGGCAGGAACTACTTCGGGAGATGCTCTCCAGCTGAGGTTCAGCCTGGGCATCACCTGGGGAGAACCAGTCTTGAGAAAGAAGCCAACTCCAAGGGAAGCTGAGTGTGTAGTGAGAATCTGGGACCCGAAGTCCTGTTTGAGCCCTGGGTCCAGGGCTTCTGGATTTGCAGGCAGACATTGTCCTTCTCCTCTCCCCTAGGTGTCCCTTGGAGGGAGCTGGGGACCATCCACCCAGGGTGTGCCACCTAGTCTCATTCCTGCCGTGCCCGGCCACTGCCTCTGGCTGAGGGAGCTCGAGGGTGTCCCCAGCTCTGACTCAGTCTCCAGAGGGGGCAGAGCTGGGTGACCAGGGCACAGAGGCCAGCAGCCTGCACAGTTCTTAGCTCTCTGGGCTGGGCTAGGGTCACGGTTACTGCCGCCCAGGGGATTTTATAATTCCTTGATTTCCTGTTTTACACCCAGAAGTGGTCCATAAATGTCACAGATGCTCCAATGAACTGAGGCCCCTGCCTGGGCTTTCAGAACCCATTGTAGCAGTAGCAGTTCATGCCTGCTGGCCCAGCTTGTTTCAGGACCACATTTGTCACCTCTTCACTGAGCTTTTGTCCTTGGACTTTAGAGAGGGCTTTGGATCTCAGATGCCAGGCTCTCTCTGCCTGTTCTGATCCCCTGCCCCACTTCGGGCCCCTTTCCTCTCTGTTGTCATGTCCCCTTTCCTTCCATTGCCTTCAAACACGTTCTCCAGACTGTGAGCATCCGTTAGGCACCCTGTGTGTACACCTGAGTAGAGCCTTCCCTGACACCCACGTCCTGTGTGACTTCAGTTTCCACCCTCTTCCTCTCTCAGGGTGCCCTGTTCTTTTCCTTCACAGCAGTGATCACACTTTATCATTGTTAAGTGCTTTTTTGTTTGTTTTTTTGTTTTGTTTGTTTACTGGATTCACTGTTGTCTCTTCAGTAATCTGTCAGGCTCTCAGAAGATAGAAACTTTGACTGTTTTTCCCCTCACGTGTGCTAGCACCTAACTCAGGGTTAGCACACAGCAGGCCCTCTAGAAACACCCATGGGATGACTGAGTGAGTAGGCATTAGTGGGCCAGGCCCTGGCCCCAGGGTTGGAGGGCAGGCGAGCAGAACCAGCCTGGAAGCTGCTCCCAGAATGCTCAGCCTCTGGTCGAGTGAGATGGGATGGGGTTGGGGCCCAGGCCGCCAGAACTATGGTGTGGGTTGGCCTTGTGAGGTGTCCTAAGTGCAGACCAGACCCAGAGTCCAGGGCTCTGAGAAGAAGGCACAAAGCTGCTGGGGGGGAGTGTTCATTGGATAGACTCTCGTGGCTGAAACGCAGGGAATTTGAGAGAATTGCAGAAATGAAAGAATGGGGGATTCTGTCCACTGTTTGATCATGTTCATCTCCTGGTTCTCCTCTGATCCTGACAGCCCCCTGGGGAGGAGATGGGCTCTGCTGTTTCTCACCTGTCCCACATGGTTTGGCGCAGGGCTGGGCCGCATGGCGGGTGCCTGGTAGTGCTCGTCACCCACTGGAAGCAGCTTGTGAGTGTGTAGGCAGCATCTACGTAGTGTCAACGTGCTCCACGTGCCTCGTTCAATTTCAGGTCCGGGGTGGGGGGACTATTTGGCGCAAACTCAGCATGACTCCATCCAACAAAGGAGGAAATTTTCATCCCCAGAGTCATCTCAGTTGTTCCTGTGTTGTTCACAACTGATGGCTGGCCCCAAGGGCCCCAAACACAAGGCTGGTTTACCTAGAGGAGAAGCATAGGGCAGAGGCATGGCTCCGAGCTCCAGCTTTACCACCTAGTGATGAGTGGGGTGGGCAAGTCCATAACCTCTCCCAAGCTCACTTCCTGCACCTGAGAAACGGGCTTAATAAGTACTCTTGGAAGGACTTGGAGGCTAGGCGACACCTGGCCCATGATGAGGAATACTCTGCCACAGTGAGGCCACCCCAAGTCCTGGGGGGAGGGCTCCTGGGCTGCCTCTCAGCTCCCGGCTCTAGTAAAGCAGGTCGCTGCTGCCTCGTGCCAGCATCAGCCCAGCATGGGCTCTCTGCTCTCCCCACCTTGTCGTGCTCCTGGGAGGGCAGGGGCCTGGCACCCTGGGTGTTCCCCCTCTTCCTCCCTCCCTGCTGAGGGCTCAGCACGGGGCCTGTGCTTTCTTGGTGCTCAAAAAGGTATCTGTTGAATGATGTGTGAAAGACTAACAGGAATTCAGTTGACCTATGTGGAAATACCAAACCGTTTTGCTAACTTCCCCCCAAACTCCCTGCCACCCCTCCCTGGCAGCAGTTGCCCTGCCGGCAGGGAGAAGGGGTAGCCGGGCAGCCAGGAGAGGGAGGCCTGCCAGGCTCCAGACGCAGATGCAGGACTAATGGCACCCTCCGATGCTCTCATGCAGCCTCCTCCTGGCCCTCATTTTATAGTGCGGCCTTTCCTTAAGCAGCCCAGAGACCGCAGGGCCTTCCCGCCATCACTCTGCCCCCGTGCTGTCCAGAAGATGGGACATTAGCGATTCACAGGTGCAGCTCCACTCCTGCAAATGTGGAGCTGGTGTTCTGAATTCAAGATGCCTGATAAAGGCTTTGTTAGCCAACGCTACTGATGGGGGCCAGTCTCTGCCACTCACAGGAGACAGGCGCCCTGACTCAGCCAGGGCCCCAGAGCAGAGGGTGGAGTTCAGATTTTAAATTTGGCAATTCTGACATTGGTCTAGTCCCTTTTCCCAGAGATAGACTGGTCCAGTGTGCCATTTTTCCAGATAGTTTTTTTTGAAGCATAAATAGTCCAAATTCTAAATGTATAGATACTGACATTTGGGGTTAGTTCTTGGTATTGTTTTTAGATGGAAAAACTTGCTCTGAAAAGCACAGCTATGTGTGGACATTCACACACCACTGGGCCCCATAGAGTCCTGATTTTCAAAATACTCAGAGTCCTTCCTAAACTTGCTTAAGGGATGCTGTCTTTGGAGTTCATTCCTGGTGGGTTTTAGAGAGTTTTCTTTTGAAAAAAGAAACAAGAACAAAAACACCTGACAATTTGTTTCCTCTCATCTTGCCAAGAGCAGGGGAGTCTGGCCCTTGGATAGGTATGGGCCTTTGCTGCCTGCTGGAAACTGAGGTGTGCTTATAGGGGCCGGAGCAGAGGGCAGGCAGGCCAGGGCGGGGAGACAGGCACCCTGGACAGGCACCCAGGCCTGACCTTACCACTTACTTACCAAGACATGCTGGGAAGTCTCTTTACCACTGTTTGCTCATCAGTAAGATGGGAACAATAGGTCCTTTCCTGCTTGCTGGATGTGAAAATCTCCACAGAGGGTGTTGCTGGGACTTTGGAGGTGGGAGAGCAGCGAGGATAAGCACGTGGGCACTGAAACCGGCTGCCTGCACTTGAGTCTTGCCTCTGCCCATTGCTAGCTGTTGTGAACTTGGTGGAGCTACTTAACCTCTTTGTGCCTCAGTTTCCTCATCTGTAAAATGGGTAATATATGAAAAGGTCTGACGTCATCAGGTTTTTGTGAGGATCAGATATGAGATGGTTGGTCCGTGCAAAGCCCTGCCTCATGCTCTGTTTTGTTGGCCTCAGTTACTATCTCCTCCAAGCAGAGCTGGACACTCAGGGTCCTCTTTTGACACAGAGTCTTCTCCAAGGCATGACCCCTGCCCTTAAGACCTGGCCTCCCAAGGGTTAGGAGAAGCCTGAGCCACTTCCACTTTTTCAAGCTCCCAGTTTATTAAATAATGAAAAACTGCCAAAGCAAGTTTACATAAATTAGTATAAACTGACTATATTTACATAAAGCAAGTTAATGCTTTTAACCAGACACACACACAGACTCCCTGGAAACCCTCACTGGACACAGTGACAACAGTGTGCACTTGATATTCATCAGAATGAGTGGCCTGAGTGGAATGGCTCTCTTCCCCTTGTCCTGGCCTGTCCAGAACAGGCCCTGACCGAGGTGTTTGGAAGGTAGAAGGGGCAGAAATAGCCCTCACTCCCACACTAGGCAGGAGCAGAGACAAGGGCTCAAGGGGCCAGAGGATGGCTGCTGTACAGACTGGGTATCTGTAGCTCCTTGGACCTCGTGGAAGCTGGTATGGGTGGCCACGGTGAGGAAACAGGCAGGCTGCTCTGCACAGGTAGGTGTGGAGGGGCCGTGGGGAGGTAGCCAGGGCCTTGTTGCTGGACTGCCCTCCTTGGGATACAGTCCCTCCTCCCCGATGGCCCTAGGGCTGTCTAAGAGCCAGCGGAGGATGGTTTGAGGTAACTTGCAGCTTAAACGACTCTGAAAGTTCTATCTCTTGGCATGTCCCCATTCTCCCTGGGATTCAGTTCAGTGGCAGGTGTTCAGTTTTATAAATCTAGTCAATGCATGGCTCCTGTGGTGGCAGGAAGCTCCAGCTCCTACACCCACTCCCTAGGTGGCTCCCCCCTTGACTCCTTGCTGCCTGGGGGGCCTGCCTACAGGTGTCTCTGGGGAACAGCCAAGACCTTCCTCCCAGCTCCTGGGTTTCTTGACCCTGGCTGTGCATGACTGCCACCAGGGAGGGTCTTCAAAATACTGGCCTCTGTCCCTTCCCCCACTCCAGAACAGTGGCACATGCAGCACCATTCAGTTTCTTGGCCCAGGCGCACCTCAGGTGCACATGTGCTCTGCATGCCCAGGGCAGAATCTAAACCCAGGCCAGGGGCTGCTTCTGCAGGGGTCCTGAGCAGAGGACTAAGGTCCAGAGAGGTAGCCCTCCAGTGCAGCCACGACAGAAATACCAGCTTGGGAAGATAGGCCACAGGTGACCAAGATCCTCTCCAGAACTCTCCAGACAGCAGTGAAGCTGTGGGTCAGATCAAGTAAGATTTAGCTCCAAATCCAGACTGGTTGAACCAAGCACAACCGCAGGCCAAGTCCCCGCCGGGGGCTCGTGACTTCTGTCCTTGCCGTGACAGACCCCTCTTTCCGCGTGTGTAGGCCCAGAGGGGATCTATGTGAGAACGGGGCGCACTGGGCCGGCAGAACGCCCTGCAGTGCCACGGCCCCCTGGCCCCACTCACTCCCAGGGAACCGGAGCTTTGAGCAGAGTAGTTTGAACGCTCAGACATCCTTGAGCCCAGGTTGGAGTTTCTCAAACTCGAGCACACCTGAGATTTACTGTGCGGAGCTGTGAGTCTTAAACGATGCCCGCTCTTCCATGGTGATTCAGGGGCTTTGGGGGTAACTGGCTGCACTCTGTGGAGAGCTCCGCGGTGGCCCTGAGGGCGGCAGGGCCCAGTGCCTCAGCGATCTGGCCCTGCCTACCTTCCCAACATCACTTGCATTCTGCGTTCCTCACTCCCCGCACTCTTGCCAGAGATTGTCTCTCGACTCTCACACTCCAAACTTACTCCTGCCCTGGAGCCTTGACCCTTGTTCTCCTCTATGCCTGGGAAGTTCTCCCAGATCTCCCAGGTTGCTTCTCATCCTTTAAATCTCAGCTCAAGGTCACCTCCCCTGAGAAGCCCTCCCTGACCATCATTCCTACAACTGACATATCTGTGTCAGTCTCCTGCCCCTGAACTGTAAGACTGAAGGTAGTGACTGGTCGGACTTGTTCACAGCTGAGGTCACAGCGTCTGCAGTTGTGCCCAGGGCAGGTTGGTTCCCGACAGGCATTGTCATTCTTGATAAACACTGAGGAAGGCAGGTCCTCTCAAAGTGAAGAATGAATTTATGAGAGTGCCTGGGACTGAGACATTAGCACAGGACCCACTGTGAGAGGCTCCAGGGATGCCCTGCCCCTGCTCCTTCAGCATTCACCGTTCCATTACACTCAACTGAGCAAGTGACGGGCACTCTTCATGGGGCCCAGCTCCAGCCACAGGAGCCTGATCTGCCTATGTGCAGGACAGGTGGGAAAGGCCAGGAATTAAGGCCCTGGGAACAGACTTCAGTCAGTGACGAGAGAAGTTGTGGATAAATTGTCCAGCGTCCTTGCCCTTAGGATGGGTTGAGGCCAAGTCTGTGCTGCGTCCCAGGTGCCAGCAGTTAGGCTGCCTGCAGAAAACCTGCTCATTCACCCACTCTGGATGGGCTTCCTTCCCTTCCCTGCCTTGCGATGCCACCCCCCATAACCGCCAGGAAGAACCAACCTTTTACTCAATATGCCCAGCAGCCTTTCCGTGAGGAATCCACTGTCTGCAAAGAAGACACCCTGGTGTTCTAATTATCTGACATGGATAACCAGCTCCGAAGAGGATGGGAGTGTCGTGTGTCGGGTTCCCAGGGAAAGGGGCTCCTTTGGTTCCCTGGTTCCTGCCCCGCAGATAACTAAACTGAACAGGGTGACAAAAGTTGTCATTTGGAAAAGTCTTATGGCCACAGGCTTCAGGGAGAATGAAGACAGAAGGGGAGGCAAGGAGGTGAGATGCCTGGAGAAGCTAAGGCCAGGGAACCAACTCCACCCAGAGTGAACTCTGCAGCCAGGAAACAAGTGACAGCCCCTGGTGGGAGCAAAGAAAGTTTCACTACTCCTCCCTCCCAGAGATATTTCTAAGAGCTTTATTTTCCTTGCCAGTTGGCTAAGAAGCAAAAAAGGAACAATAGATTCAAGCTGAAATAATTTGCATTTATGATGAATACAAGGAATATCTACCTTGCATTTTCCTAAAAAAGAAAAATTAAACCCCGTTTTTAATTAACTGATAAACTATTAATCAAATTTTTGCAATGTTAGGTGACACATTATTCATTTAGGTAGAATGACTGTGAACTTAAACTAATCAAATCTGATTTGCCCACATAGGCTTGATTGAAATACATTTTAACTAGCATATACAAAGAGAAAATCTTGGATTTCTTACCTAATCTTCAGAGTATACTGCTGAGTTAATAAGGGCAGTTTTTTTTTTTAAATGAGACCACCATTTCTTCATCTGCATATCAAAATCAAGAGGAACTTAATTGCAAAACACATATTCCTGAAATCTAATCATTACACTGCTTTAGGGTATTTTATTGAAGCATGTTAAATTATGGACAGAATATTAATGATGGAGCTAATCAAACCCAATTAGTCACTTCTAACAATAGTCACATAAATATACAAGTCAGGTACCAAAGTACTGTAGATATGGTGTAAAATTGTTAAAATATTAAATGTATGTGTTATTTATGAAATATTCATATAGCATTTAAAGCCAAAAATTATTGGGTAAGTCACTTTAAAGAAAACAAGTTAAACAGTGTCCTGCAATGTTTGACTAGAATTCACAACTTTTCACGTATTCTTCAGGTACATTTGAATCTAGGAGATTAGTGACTCTATAATCAATCAATCAGCAAATTCTACTAAGATGACTTACCATATTCATGACCCAGTATTTCACTCTTGCATCCAGAGACTTTTTTGGTCTTTTGTATTCTGACTTTTCCAAGTCCTGGTGGAAAGGTAGGTCTGGAGTCTCCGGGCCCCAGAAATCTGACGGAGGGTGGATGGAGTTTTCTGGGTCTGGTAATTTGCTGTCCATGGTGTCTCCCTCCCGACCACAGGGGCAAAGCCAGGCCAGATGAGGCAGAGGGGTCACTTCCTAGTAACTTCATCCTCCTCCCTTAGTTGAGACTTCAGGAAAGGGGGCTGAAGGGTCCCTGGGAGTCCCAGGCCCTGGGCTGTGAGGAGTCTTGGTAGAAGATTCCAGGCCTGGGAGCTGGGCCAAATCAGGTAGGTAACACCAGATCTGGGAGTTTCCCCTGCAGAGTTCATCCCCTGCTTCATTTCAAACCAGTCACCTCTGGCTGCATGGTTGCAACTCCAGCATCCACACGTGTCTGGACGGCAGCTTTGTCATAGGATAGCTCCCCAGGCTCCCCTTAATCGGGGAGGTTGTCAGTCCTCACAATTCACTTTGCTGGCATTTCTCCTGTTCTGGTATTCAGTCCAGACCCCCTTTTTTCCCTCTCTAGCCCTCTAGATTCTGCACTTACGCCACGCATGCCAGAATCTCAGCTCTGGGGAGAGAACGGGCCTGTAACATCAGGCCCAGCTCTGGCCAAACATTCTAAGTGGGGAGCCAGAGGAAATTGGAGACATTTTTCCTCCCACCCGCCCATCCGTCCATCCATCCATCCATCCATCCATACATACATACATCCTATAAATATATACGAAGTATGAATATGTCCCAGGCCCCACGCTGGACCTTCCCTAAGCTTGGGGAACACAGAAATAAAACAGAAATTGTGTTGCTTTTTCCTGCACATCATGCATGCTCCTGCTTCAGGTAATGGCACCTCCAGTTTCCTTTGAAGAACATTTCTACCCCAACTTGCAGTCTCTAAGGTTTGAGAGGGGGCTACTCCACCCACTGAACTCACAGTGGGCATGTGACCCTGGCCTGCCAACAGTGCACTCCATCCTCTAACTCCTGTGATTGGCTCACAGGTGGAATGGGGCCAAGGTGTAATGCTGGGGGTTTTGCCAGAAACATAAGGGAAGAGAAGTCTTTTTTGGCTGGGGTGTCCTGGGAGGAGAGGCCGGGGCCACAGCATGGAGAGAGTCTGCCTGAAACTGAAGCCAGCACAGAGGAGAGACCAAGTCCTTAGGATATCAGCTGAGCTCCTTAATCCAGCTATGCTTGAGACTTTTCAGTTACCTGAGCCAATAGATCTCCCTTTAACCAGTTTGAGTTGTGTTTTCTGTCACTTGCAACCAAAAGAGTCATGCTAATAGGCAGAGGAGAGAAATGGAAGATGTACAATCTGGGCTCTCAGAGACAATCTGAGGACGAGGCGATGTGCGATGTCAAGGCGGGCACAGCCTTTCGGCTTCTGCAGCTTGGACAGTGGGAGATGAGGGGCTGGAGAGGAATCTGTATATGGCTCTTGAAGGACTGGCAGGGTTGTGTCTTCACCCTGGGTGATTTTGAAATCAGTGAGGGTTGGCAAGTGGAGTGAATATGGTTGTCTGCAAGAAGGGAGCGTGGTGTGGACATGGGGAGAATCATCCCCGGGTCCATGGCCCAGCAATGTGGCTTGATGTGTGTTCACAGATGCACAGGGACTGACACCTTTTAGCAAAGTTACCTGCTAGACTAGTGCCAAAGACACAAGCTCCTTTTGGCAAGAATTCCCTCCTTGCCTGGCATTCATGGCTCTCCATGGTCTATCCTCAGCGTACCCAGGCAGCTTTAGTTCCACTGCTCCAGCCACACCCCTCACTTTGCTAGTGCCCCATAACCTTTTACACCCTCTTTGTCACATCTCTTTGTCATTTCCTTTTGCATGGCCCAACTGTGTTGCCACTTTCTCTCCCTGTTTTGAAGCCCAAGGGGCTGTTCTTGTGAACCTCTCGTGACTTTGGCTTTCTGAACCTTGGATTGGGAAGAGGAAATCGAGGCACAGAGGCTGCACCCACATTTGGGTGGAGGCAGCAGCAGAGACAGAGGCCTAGACTGCATATGCAGAGTTAAAAACAAGATTTTAGCAAAAGCTGAAACCCTCAGCCAGACATGAGTGGTGGAATTTGCAGCAAGGGCATGGGACAATTCACGGGATGTTGGAGTGGTGTTCAGGTCATGCCCTTCCAGTCACCAGGGAGAAGGTGATGTCCTTCACCTGGTATGGGTCTGTGATCCAGGTCTCCTATTATACCATGAGCCCCCAAGTGCAGGCAAGGAGCCGGCATTCCTTTCAGCCTTGTGGCACCATCCAGGTAGGTTGGTTGGCAGGACAACTCCAGACTCTGAAAACTTCCCTGAGGCTCTGGAACCCCAATCTCAGGTTCCCAAAGCAAGCTCTGGTTGAGATTTAGCTTTGGGCCAGCATGTGGTTGACATTCCTGGGCTGCTGGTACAATTCCAGTCAGGCTAAGCTGGACTTTTGTAAAGCACTACATGTGCTTTTGAATAGTTTAAAAAATCATATAATAACACACAATGATAAATACCAGTTAACATTTTTGTCATTTCTGCCTCAGACTTCTTTTTAAAGAAGCAAAAAGTAGCAGACAATATAATGTAATATATCCATTGCCTATTGATAAGCATTTAGATGATTTCCAGTTAGTGAAAGTCCTACATGTCTCCTTGGACACACGTGTAAGCATCTCTAGGGTAATAAACCTGGAAGTGCAGTAGCATCTTCAACTTTGCTCTATTGTCACATATACATTCCCACCATAAGGTAAGAGTTTCCCCACATTCTATCCAACACTTGGACTTAAATTTTTTTCTTATGTGTGTTCACTGTTGATTAATTTGTATCTTCCCCATTGCTGGATGTCCCCTGTGCCTTTTCTAGCCGTTTTAAATCCATCCATCATCACATCACTCCTTTCTCTCACGATTGGGCTCCTGTAAGAGGTACAGCTGTCGTAGGTTTCAGGTAAGCAGCTTAGCTTCCGTGCCCTTATCTGTGAAATGGACATAATAATGGCTGACCCATGAGGTTTAGACAATGCAGACCAACCAGCTCTTCCAGCCTTGTAAGGTCCAAAGCTGATGGGGAGACCCAAGTCTGTCTTCTTCCTGCAAGCAATCAGGCCTAGGTGACGCTTTCATTTTTGTCAAGAAGAACAGAGCCTGCATTGATGAGACCAAGGTGCAATTTCAAGTCAAGCAGAGCTTCTCCTGAAGCTGGAATGGCACCCCATTTCCCCAAGGAAGGCTCACTTCTCCTTGCCAGGAGGCTGAGGGGGAGAACGTGGTGGAGGTGGGGGAGAGTAGGTACCATCTTCAGAGTCGCAGTTGGTGGGGCTGGAGAGCCTGCACTGTAGCAAATCACCTCCCGCCTTCCTCTTGGTAGGCCTGCATCCATTCCCAGTGCAGCCCAGGCATCTGGCCTCTTCCACCTGAGGGCCTTGGCAGACCTAGGAAGGAGAGGCAGGGCCCAGGGTCAGGTCAGGCTGACACCACAGAAAGGAAGCAACTGTGTGGGAGACACACCTGACAGGTGATTTGTTTCTGCCCTAGGCTCCCCATCAGCCTAGCCTTATCTCTGCTTTGCAAGGCCTCCAGGCCCAAAAGCAGAACAACTCTGCTTCACTTAAGACGGGAGAGAACCATCTAGGGGACTGCCTGAATTTTCCTGGAGGCTTTGGGCCCCGAGGATTTTCCTGGGCACATCCTGAAGCTTATTCATTAGCCATCAAGGCATCATCAAGTTACCTGAATTTTTCAGTTACCTGAAAAGCAGTATTAAATCACCTTGAAAGGAACCTATTTTAAAGCTAAAAGTTGATGGATTCTGGCAAATATGTACACCTGTCTAACCAGACTTAAAATCTCCCCAAATGCATAATTTCCATGGGTTTTCATGCTAATAGTTGAAAACATAAAAATGCAACTCTTTCCAATCAGTGAGCTGGAGCAATGACCGACATCAGGAAGACCAGCATTTGCTGGCCAGATTTTAACAGCTACCTTTGCGTGGTTGGTGGATGGGACTGGAAAGTGAGCATGTAATTTAGTGATGCCTATTCTCCATTAGATTCACATAACTTTCTGAAGTGACTTTTTTAGTTATCAAAACCATTAAACCAAGTATCAAGATAAAATGAACTCAGAACCAGGCTTCCAAATTGCTGTATCACAAAGTGTTAATCAAGGTTTTAAAAAATAAATGAAGCACATTTAATCACACTGCCACTTACTAAGAATATCATGATTAATATTTGGAAGAGAGCAAAAAGATTGTGTTGTTAATAAATAAGTTAGTTAAACTACTGTTTATCTCTATTTTATCCTTTTAAATGTGTATTTTGTGTATGTTTTATTACAAACACATTGAAATAATACCATAGTATACAGCAAACCCTGAAACAAGGATTTGGGTGCAGGTTGTTTATTTGGGAGGTGATTTCAGGAAGCAGGAGGGAGGGGAAGGGGGAGGGAGACAGAGAGGGGTGCACAGGTGAGGGCTTCCCTCACTACCTCAGAGGCCATCTGAGGTATCATGTAGGCATTCAGACGGTCCCATCAAGGGATGGAGAAGTTGGGATACTTACCTTCTTTTCTTCATTGGGTAAGAGTTGCCCTTGGGATGTTAACTCCCTGACATTTTCAAGCTGCCCTGTAAGCTGGCCAAGGAATCTTCTGTGGTGCAGGAAAAGCCTTTAGCCTAAAAAAGCAGAAAGGAGCCAGTGCTGGTGGGGAAGCAGCTGCTTGTGTGGGAGCACCCACCACATCTGTAGGGATAGGGGGTGGCCCTCAGCAGCATCCCTGAAAAGGTCTGTGCTTGTAAATTGTTGACGGAAAAGAGTGCATAACCTAAAACTGAGTGGAGACCACTAACCTTGAGATTATTCAGAAAGTGGTAAAAAGCTAAATGGTGACTGAGAATAACTGGTGTTTAAAACCAAACTCCACCCTTGTTAACAGTGAAAGCACACCTACCCCTCCTGGCCAACGACCACCCCTTCCCCGGCACTCAGCCCAGATTATTTTATGGGTAAAGGCCGTGAAATTCTTAAGGACAAGGTAATGCTGTTTCAACTGTCCCAGAGCATAGAGAATGACCTACTACGTCCCTAAATGGAAAAACTTGCTATTGAAATTATGGCCATTTCCCTTGGATTTGTCTACAAATTTAGTGTAACTCCAAAGTGAAGGGAAACTCATTCTGTCAAAGTTTTACGCCCTTCTTTTAAAAACTCCTACAAGGCACCCCTCAATGCCTCTGAATTCTATTTGTTTTAATCAACTTAATTGAGGTACAATTTCCATACAAACAACAGCACCCATTTGAAGTGTACACTTTGATGAGTTTGGCAGATGCACCCCTGAAAGCAGCACCAAAATTGAGATACAGAATATTTCCATCATCCACAAAAGTTTCCTCATGACCCTGTGCAGTCGCTCCCTCCCTCTGCCCCTGGCCCCAGCAACCACTGATCTACTTTCTGTTACCAAAATTTAGTTTGCATTTTCTAGATTTTATACATGTGGAATTATGCAGCATGCATTCCTTTGTGCCTGGCGTTTACAGGCTTTCTCTAGTTGCGGTGAGTGGGGGCTACTCTTCCTTACCGTGTGCAGGCTTCTCATTGTGGTGGCTTCTCTTGTTGCGGAGCACGGGCTCTAGGTGCGCAGGCTCCAGTAGTTGTGGTATGAGGGCCATAGAGCGCAGGCTCAGTAGTTGTGGCGCATGGGCTTAGTTGCTCTGTGGCATGTGGGATTTTCCTAGACCAGGGATCGAACTCTTGTCTCCTGCATTGGCAGGCAGATTCTTAACCACTGCGCCACCAGGGAAGTCCCCATTTGTTCATATTTATTACCAAGTAGTCTTCCATTGTATGGATATACCACACTTTGTTCAGCCATTCACCTGTTTTGTCATTCATGTTGTTTCCAGTTTTCTACTATTATGCATAAACAATGACCATTTGTGTATGAGTCTTTGTGGGGACATCCATTAGTTTTCTATCACTCCTGTAACAAATTAGCACAAATTTAGTGCTTAAAACCATACTCATTTATAACCTCACAGTTCTATAGGTCAGAAGTCTGGGTACAGCTTGGCTCAACTGGATCCTCTATTTAGAGTTTTATAAAGCTGAAGTCAAGGTGTTGGACATCTTTGTCTCTTATCTGGAAAGAGTCCCTTTCCAAGTTCATTCATTTCCTTGGTGGCCTAATGAGGACTGAGGTCCTCATTTCCTTGTTAGCTCCCAGCCTGGACAGTCTTTTCTCTTAGAGATTGCCCTCTTGACCTTGCACATGGCCACCTGCATCTCAGAGCAACAAAGGCATGTAAAATCTTATGCTCAGAATCTTTTTGCCTTCTTTCCTTGCTCCATCTCTTCTGCCTCCAGCTGGAGAAAGTTCTCTGCTTATAAGAGCTCATGTGATTAGATTGGCTCACCTGTATACTTCAGGCTACTCTCCCTTAATTACATCTGTAAGATCCCTTTTACCCTATTTACAAGTTCCAGAAATTTTTGGAAGCCATTCTACCTACCACAGGATATATGTTTCAATTTCTCTTGGGCATATACCAGAAGTAGAATGGCTGGGTTGCATGGTAGGTATATGTTTAGCTCTACCCACCCACTCCAAAAAAAAACCAAACAGTTTTTTTAAAGTGGTTTTACCATTTTCTATTCCTACCAGCAGTATATGAAAGTTCTATTTGTTCCATATCCTGTCCACACTTGGTATTGTCAACCTTTTTGATTTTAGCCATTTTGATGAATATGTAGTGGTATCTCATTGTAGTTTAATTTGTATTTCCCTGATGATGAATGACGTTAAGCATCTTTTCAGGTGATCATTTGTATATTTTCTTTTATAAACTGTTCAAATATTTAGCCCCTCTTTTTGGGGGGGCTGTTTATCCTCTTATGTCTGATTGTAAGGATTCTTTATGTATTTAGGGTTTAAGTATTTTATGAGTTACATGTATTATGAATATTTTCTCCTAGTGTGTGACTTACTTTTTTATTTTGTTGGAGTGACTTTCCAAGAGCAAAAAAATTTTATTATGATAAAGTGAAGATTATCTTTTTTTTCTTTTGTGGTTCATGCTTTTTGTATTCTAAGAAATCTTTGCCTACCCTAAGATTTTCTTCTATGTTTTCTTTTAGAATTGTTATTGTTTACAATTTTACAGTTAGTCTTGTGATCCATTTCAAGTTAATTTTGTGTATGGTGTAAGTTAATGGTCAATGTGGTTTTTTTTCTTATGGATGCCCAGTAGTTCAATTTGTTGAAAACTTTCCTTTTCATTACTGAATTGCCTTGCCATCATTGTCAAAAAGCAATTGAAGATATATGTGTATGTCTTTTTCTGGACCCTCTAGTGTGTTCCATTTTCCATGCTTTTGCCAATACTTCCCTGTTCTGATTGCTGCAGATTATAGTATGACTTGAAATCAGGTAGGGTAAATCCTCCAATTTTGTTTACCTTTAAAAAAAGCTGTTAAAAATTATATTGCTGGTTATTTATATTTCCATATATGTTTTGGAATTAGGTTGTCAATTTCTGTAAAAAATCCTCTTGGAATTTTTATTGGGATTGCTTTGAATCTATGGATAAGTTTGGGAGAATTGACATTTTAAGCATACTGAAACACCCTGTGCAGACATGGTATATTTATAGTATATCAATGTTCCATGGTTTTCATTGTAGAAGACTTCATTATCTTTTGTTGTCTTTACTCCAAAGTACATTTTGTTTATTGATGCCACTTTAAATATTTTTAAAATTTCATTTTTTAATTGTTTTCTTCTAGTATCTCAAATTATAATTGATTTTAATAGTATCCTTGTAACTTCTGACCTTACTAAATTCCCTTATTAGTCCTAGCAGTTGTTTTATAGATTCTTTAGAATATTTTATATAAAAAATCAGATAATTTCAATAGAGATTGTTTTATTCCTCCTTTCCAGTATTTATATATTTTATTTTACATCATATTTTATTTTAATTGTATTTCATTTTACTCTTTTAAAATTTATTTACCATCTTATTTCAATGGCAAGAACTACCAGTACAATACTGAATAAAAGTGGCAGGAGCCAGCATTCTTACCTTGTCCCCAATCTTGGGAGAAAGCATTTGTTATTTTACCATTAAGGATGATTTTAACTGTAGGCTTTTTGCAGGTGTCTCTGATCAGATTGAGAAACTTCTCCTCTATTTCTAGTTTGCTGAAAGTTTTTTTAAAATCACAAATAGATGTTAAATTTTGCCAAATGCTTTTTATACATTTATTGAAATGATCACTTGGTTTTTCTGCTTTATTCTGTTAATATCATGAATTACACTGATTGATATTTAACTGTTAAATGGCTTTGTCAGACTTTTGGCATTACTTTCTGCTGATTTTATAAAATTAATTGGGAAGTGTTAACCTCTATTTTTTTTGAATTTTATTTTATTTACTTTTTTATACAGCAGGTTCTTATTAGTCATCAATTTTATACACATCAGTGTATACATGTAAATTCCAATTGCCCAATTCATCACACCACCCCCCCAACCCCCCCACCCCCACCGCTGCTTTCCTCCCTTGCTGTCTATATGTTTGCTCTCTACATCTGTGTCTCAGTTTCTGCCCTGCAAACCGGTTCATCTGTACCACTTTTCTAGGTTCCACATATATGCATTAATATACGACATTTGTTTTCCCTTTCTGACCCAGCAGTTATGGGATTTGATTTTACTGTGATTGTGCCCCTCCTACCATCTCACTGTGGCTTCTCCTTTGTCTTTGGATGTGTGGTATCTTTTTTGGTGAGTTCCAGCGTCTTCCTGTCGATGACTGTCCAGCTGCTAGTTGTGATTCTGGTGTTCTTGCAAGAGGGAGTGAGAGCACGTCCTTCTACTCTGCCATCTTGGTTCAGGGCTGATCTTTCTATATTTTTTGAAAACGTTTGTGTAAGATTTGTGCTATTTCTTCCTTGAAAGTATAATAGAATTCACCAGTGAAGCCATTTGGGCCTGGAGTTTTCACTGTTGACAGGTTTTAACTACCAACTCAATTTCATTAATAAATGTACAGGACTGTTCAGATTTTGTTGCATCTTGTGTTAATTTTGGCAAGTTGTATTTTTTCAAGGAATTTGTCCATTCCCCTCTTTTTATCTTGATCAGAATAGCTATATGTTTATCAATTTTGCTGATCTTTTCAAAGAACCAAAATAAAACTCGTGGAGCAAGTTAACCTACAGTTAAGAGCCAAGTCTATCTGGCCCTGAATCTTTTCTTTTTCCCCTGCCACATGGCATGCGGAATCTTAGTTCCCTGACCAGGGATCGAACCTGGGCCCAGCAGTGAAAGTGCCAAGTCTTAACCACTGAACCACCAGGGAAATCCCTGGCCCTGAATCTTAAAGCAGAACCATCTAGAAGTGCCTAGCCCAGGTCAGTCAATTTCCAGCCAATCCACAGACACAAAAGTGAGAATAGTGATTGTTGTTTCAAGTAACTGAGTTTTGGAGGTGATTTGTTAAGCAGCTATAGCTGACTGGTACAGTTTATAGGTCCATCAGTTCCCTACTGAAGGATATTTAGCAAAGTGAACTTTCCCAAGCAAAGCTTGGCTCATTTAATAAAAAGCATTTCTATAAGATTTATTTCTAGAAGAACTGCAGTGTCAAAGGGTTTGCACATTTAAAATCTTTTAATAATATTCCTAAATTATGCTCACTAAAGCTATGCTGATTCATGTTCCCAGCAAGCAGTTTATAAGCATCTATTTTTCCTCACACTTTCCAAAACTAGAGGTTAAAATATTTAATTTTCATCAATCTAATAAGTGAAATATAATATCTATTTAAATTTGCATTTCCCTGAGCATTAGAGAGGTTTAAAATTTTTTCATATATGTATTGGCTATTTATATTTCTTCTTCTTTGAATTGCCCCTTCATGTTCTTTGTTCGCTTTTATAATAAGTATTTTGTGCTTTCCTGATTGTTTCTAGGAGATTCTTATATATTCTGCACATTAACTTTTAATCTGTTAAAAATATTGCAAATATTTTAATTCTGAGGCTTCTTGTTAAACTTTGTAGTATCTTTTGCTGGAGAGAAGCTTAATGCACAGTTAAATCAAATTTTTCCTTTATGTCTACTAGATTTGCCTAAGAATGCTTTTCATACCTAAAAAGTATTAAATTTTTAAATCATATTTTCTTCTATTAGTTTATAATACTTTTTATTGTTTTGAATCTTTAAATCATCTTACATTAGTTTTGGGTTATTAAATATTTTGAGTTAAGTATAAGATTCTTTTTCAAAACAATAGGTAATTATTCCAATAGTGTTTATCAAATACTCCATTATTATTTCCTCTTTAATTTGAAATGCCAAATTAAAACTAAATTTTATTTAAGAGTTATTTCTAGAATTTCTGTCCTATTCCACTGATCTCTTATTTTCTTATGTCAATACTGTGTTGTTTGACTGTTGATGTCTTAAACCATATTTTGGTTTTTGCAGGCAAAATACTCCCAATTGCTCTTTATACAAAATTTTTATTTTTGGCATTTACACTTCTAGATGAATTTGAGAATGTTAACAAGTTTATAACAAAATTTATGTGGATTTTGTTTGGGATTGCATCAGATACATAGAGAATCGTAGTCTGACAGCATTGACTCATTGCATATGATTTATATCTTGATTTTTAGAAGTTCTTATTTTAATAATCTTCAGTAAAAATTATTTGGTTTTCTCCATGTAGGTTTTGCACAATTCTTGCTAGGTTTAGTTTTAGAGTTTATTTTTGTTTTCGTGAAATGCATATTGACAATGAATTTTTTTCCTGATATATTAGGCCAAAAATCAGGCTAATAGCATTTATGATGTGATTCTGTTTTTTGTACTGAATAGTTCTGTGTACATGGATACCTGTGTATACAGAAAAGCTTTGAGTGTAGCTGCTTGTTTACTTCTGTCTCCACTAGGTTGATCTCTTTTAGGGCAGGAACCATATTTTGATGACTTTGTATCTAACACCTGCATAGCACCTGGCACATTTTAGCAGCTCAAAGCACCTTTGTAAAATGAATGAATGAATGAAATAAAGGGATATTGAAGGACCTATATAGACAAGATAAATATCTCTTCCCTGAGTGCATGGAATTATGGATTTCTTTAAGTTCTTTCTGCTTTGCTGTATTTTCTGATTTTTCTCTTGTGATCATGTACTTGAAAAAAGAAAGAAAATGATTTTCACTTGGGAACCACAATGAAAGAGCACTGTAGGCTGCACATCATTTACTACTTGTAAATTTTAAAAAGAAAAAAATGTGTGGATTATAAAAATGTCTAGGGAGGCAGGTTGTTCACCTCTCTGGATGAGGTTATCCCAGGTTTAGATGCTTAGTTTTGCCGTCTGTAAAATGGGATTCCTTCTGCCTTGCCTCTGCCTCTCACTGATCCTCCTGGGCTCTGATTGTGCTGAGCTCCAGGCTCACATATTCAGGAGGAATTAGAGGGAGGCCAGGGAAAGTAATTCTTCAGTCTCTGAGGTTGTTTTTACATTATGATGATATATGGTATATGTTGCTACAATGCCCGGGGTACATTTACAGGGATGGCAGACCATGAAGCCCTTAGGGCTGGGAGGTCCACCAGGTCAATAATATATGCAGCTGGCCAAAGAGAACATCGACATTATTTCCTCCAGAGAATACATGACTATAACCCTGTAGTCCTGGTTTGCATGTAAATAATTAGCAAAGGTACCGCTTGGCCACTTGTATCATTGAAGAGAAAGAAAAACAAGAATAAGAAAGACAAATCAGAAAAATATGAGGGCGTCACTTATAGATCTATGCAAGGAAGTATAATTCATCGGGTGAAATTTGCTTTCTCTAGAAAACACAGTGTTGGTATGTTTCTATAGTTGAGGTTAGAAATTTTTTTCTTGGTATGATTGTTATCAAGTAACGGAAAAATAATAATAATCAGTTTCTCAGGAGGAAGACTGATGCATCAATTACAGCATTTGGCGATGGAGCCCATTAAACTCCGAGGTAGTGCTGAGCAGTTGCCCCACTGATGATTTGACTATACTGGTAATAACCTGGGAAGGAGGCTGAGGCTGTGTGACTTCGGTGAAGCCAGACTCTCTTTCTAAGCCTAGTTACAGGCAGCAGCCTAAGGCCTGCTTAATCTGAAAGCTCCTGGCTTGTTTTTTTAAAGCAAAGGGAATTTTCTTAAGGGCAGAGAGCCCTTGCTCTATCTCCCACACTACGACATGGCACAGGGCTAGACCAATACCACGCACTCCATTGAGTCTCTCCCCATTCCCCGCCCCTCAAAAATTTTTTAAAACAATTTTTTAGAGCAATTTTAGGTTTGCAGATAAATTTAAGGGAAGGTACAGAGATTTCCCAATATATACCCTGCCTCTACATAGGCATAGCCTCCCCGATTATCAACATCCCCCATCAGAGTGATGCACTGTTTACAATTGATGAACCTACACTGACACATCATAATCACCATAGTACGTAGTTTAACATTACAGTTCACTCTTGGTGTTGTACATTATATGGGTATAATGACATGTATCCTTTATTAGGGTATCATACAGAGTATTTTCACTGCCCCTAAAAGTCCTGAGCTCAGCCTGTTTTCCCTCACCCTGCCCCTCAAAACCCCTGGCAACCACTGATCTTTCTATTGTTTCCATAATTTTGCCTTTTCCAGAATGTCATGTAGTAGGAAACATACATCACATAGCCTTTTCAAACTGTTTTCTTTCATGCATTTAAGTTTTCTCCAAGTGTTTTCATGGCTTGATAGCTTGTTTCTTTTCAGCGTTGATTGCTTCCAAGTGTTGGCAATTATGAATAAAGCTGCTATGAACATCTATGTGCAGGTTTTTGTGTAGACATAAGTTTTCAACTCCTTTTGTGTAAATATCAAGGAACACGATTGTTGGATTGTATGGTAAGAGTATGTTTAGGTTTGTGAGAAACTGCCAAACTGTCTTCTAAAGTGGCTGCACCATTTTGCTTTCCCATCCGCAATGCATGAGAGTTCCAGTTGCTCCATATCCTCGTCAGCATTTGGTGTCGTCAGTGCTCTGGATTATGGCCATTTTAATAGGTGTATAGTGGTATTTCATTGCTGTTTTACCTCCCACTTTCTTATTATAGAAAATATAAACATATATAAGAATAGATGAAACAGTATAATACCCCTTCCACATGTCCATCCCCCAACTTCAACTATTATCAATTTATGGCCAAATTTGCTTCATCTCTACCTGTAACTCCTCCTCTTTACATGCCCGTGGACTGGGGAACCAGGAGCGCTGGGGAGAAATCCAGCCCTGTGCAAGATTCCAGGGCACAGAGAGCCAGGCCTGAACCTCGACAAGTCCATGACCTTGTCAAGGCCAAGGAAAGTTGGAACACCAGGCTGCAGAAGGAAAACCTTGTGAGGTCACAAGGGCCAACTTCACATTTTGTCAAGGCAATTAAGGAGTAAAGAAAACAGATTTCAAAATCTTGGGAGCTCCAGGAAAACAAATTTGGGGTACAGCTTGAGAAAGAATGTTGAAAACATAGACAATAATATGGAATGATACTCACCAAACTGTGATAGCTCTGGGGTGGTGGAGGCTGGGACCAGCACTAGGGGTTGTGGTCCGATGACACTTCAGCCTTACTGGCAATGCTTTAATTATTTATTTCAAAGGTAAATACATTCACATTTTGCTTCCACTAAGAAGAGAAAAAGTTTTAAAGGAACGCATTTCCCACAGTGATGGCTGCCTTCGAATGGAAGTTCCCCATCACTGGTGATGTGTCCAACTGAGACTGCTGGACATGGCAAGATTATCCAAGCCAGGCCGTGGAGGAACCACTGAGGAGCTTGCTGAAATATAGAGATCATGATTCAGCAGGTCTGGAGCAAGGCCCAGGTGATTTTATCCCCCATCTCTTGAATATGGGCTGGCCTTAGTGACTTGCTTGTGATGAATAATATGTGGCTGAAAATGATGCTACGTGACTTCTGAGGCTAGACTAGAAAAGGTGATACACTTCCAGCTGGCTTTCCCTTGGCACCCAGCTGCCATGCTGTAAGGAATGGATAGTATTTCAGGCAGAGCTGGGCGTGGCTTAAAGGAGCCAGAGGAGAGCTCACATATACGTGTTCTGGCTGACCACTCTACTGGGGTCTCACGTGACAGCTAACCTCAAGTCCAGAGTTGTGCATGCAGAGATTTTCAAGATGACTGCAACTGCATGAGATTCTGAGGACTGCCTCACTGACCCTGTCAACCTCCAGGACTGTGATTTATGCCGCTAAGTTTGGGTGGTTTGTTGGCAGCAAGAAAACAGCACCTTTGACTGTTAAGTAGACTCTTTAGAAGAGCTTAAAAAATTCCCAACACCCAGGCCAGATCCAAGCATTAATATTCTTTTGAGCCCCAGTGTGCAGCCAAGGTTGAGAACCAGTACTGTAAACCAACCCTGAGACTTGAGCTGGGGTTAACTTCATGAAATGCCCCCATTTCCCCCACTTCCCCTTACCCAGCTTCCTTTTGTCCTTGTCACTGGTTTCCATCTTCAGTTCCTGGCAGATGAAAGTGAGCCATTTAAGTGACAGGGACTTTGAAATCAGTGCTTAAGTCCTTGATGCTTGAAGTGTTTATTTTTAAAGCAACGTAGGAGAATGAATATGCAGGGGAAGTAGGGAGGCTCCCAGGAGCAGAAGTGTGAATGAGGTTGCCAGATAAAATACAGGAGGCCCAGGTAATTTGAATTTCAGATAAACAGTGAAGATTTTTAAGTATAAGTATGCTCCAAATATTACATAGCCATACTAAAAATTATATATTGTTTATCTGAAATTCAAATTTAACCACGTTTCCTATATTTTTATTTGCTAAATCTGGCAACTCTAAGTGTGAAGCCAGCCAGGTTAAGGTGTATTTGGGCCTCAATGGCACAGGGGCGGGGGTACATCTGTAGACTACTGAGTTCCCCAACACCAGGGTAAAAGACACTCAGGACTCCCCAAGTCACTCCCCTTGTTGGAGGAAAGTGAGGCCCCAAAGACAGGAAGTAATAAATCCAAAACAGGCAGCTCTTGATTTGCACAATATTATGTTAACTAAACCCATGCATAGTAACCCTACTTTGCTGCAATAAACATCTGCATGCAGGTTTTCGTGATGATATAAATTTTCAGATCAGGTGGGTTATGCCTGGGAGTGCGATTGCTGGGTAGTATGGTAAGTCTATGTTTGTGCAAAATCACCAAACTATCTTGCAAAGTGGCTGTTACCCTTTTGTATTCCCATGTAACAGAAGAGGATTCCTGTTGCTCCATATCCTAGCCAGAAATTGGCATTGTCTGTTTTCTGGATTGTAGCAGTTCTAGTAGATGTGTAGTAGTATCTCATTGTTATTTTAATTTGCATTTCCCTATGATAAATGATGTTGAGCATCTTCTTACATGCTTATTTGACATCTACATATCTTCTTCGATGAAGTGTCTATTCAAATCTTTTGCGTGTTTTTTAATTGGGTTGTTTGTTTCCTTATTGTTAAACTTTAAGTGTTCTATATTTTTCTGGATATAAGTCCTTTATCAGATACGTGATTTGAAAATATTTTCTCCCAGTCTGTGGCTTGTTTTTTGTTTTATTTTGTTTTTTTTCCCATTCTCTTAGCAGTATATTTTTCAGAGCAAGTGTTTTTAATTTTGATAAAGTTCAATTTATCTATTTTGCCAAACCCAAGTTGATGTGATTTTCTCTTATATTTCCTTCTAGAAGTTTTATAGTTTTGTATTTTACATTTAAGTCTGTGATCTATTTTAACTTAATTTTTGTGTAAGATATGAAGTATGTGTAGAGGTTCTTCTTTTTTTGCAAATGGATGTCCAATTTTTCTAGCACCATTGTTTGAAAGACTTCCTTCTCCATTGCATCGTCTTTGTAAAAAATCATTTGCTAAAGAAGATGTGGCACATATATACAATGGAATATTACTCAGCCATAAAAAGAAACGAAATTGAGCTATTTGTAATGAGGTGGATAGACCTAGAGTCTGTCATACAGAGTGAATTAAGTCAGAAAGAAAAAGACAAATACCGTGTGCTAACACATATATATGGAATTTAAGAAAAAAACAATGTCATGAAGAACCTAGGGGTAAGACAGGAATAAAGACACAGACCTACTGGAGAGCGGACTTGAGGATATGGGGAGGGGGAAGGGTGAGCTGTGACAGGGCGAGAGAGAGTCATGGACATATACACACTAACAAACATAAGGTAGATAGCTAGTGGGAAGCAGCCGCATGGCACAGGGATATCGGCTGGGTGCTTTGTGACTGCCTGGAGGGGTGGGATAGGGAGGGTGGGAGGGAGGGAGACACAAGAGGGAAGAGATATGGGAACATATGTATATGTATAACTGATTCACTTTGTTATAAAGCAGAAACTAACACACCATTGTAAAGCAATTATACCCCAATAAAGATGTTAAAAAAAATCATTTGATTTTTTTGTTCTCTATTGTTTCATTGATCTATGTGCATCAAGGTCCCATTCTGACAGAGAGACCCAAGCAGCCCAGCCAGTTGTGACATCCACCCCACGGTCCTCGGTGGTGGACTGTGGCAGATTTCTGATTGCAGGGGTGTAACTGACCAAAGGCTTCAGCCGCTATGTTCTGAAACCCATTGCCAAGGCCATGCCTCCCAGCTTATAACTGGGCATGGCAGGGATACTAAATCAGACCCATTAATGGGAGACGTCATAAGCCTTGATGGCCAACTTTGGCTTGAGGACTCCTCAGTGGTGTAAGTTAAGGGTCCAACTTCATTCTTTTGCATATGGAATCCAATTGTCCCAGGATAATTTGTTGAAGAGACTGTCCTTTCCCGATTGAATGATTTTGTAACCCCTGTTGAAAATCAATTTACTATAAATGGGAGGATTCATTTTTGAGCTTTTGAATTAAATTCCATTGGTCTATATGCTTATCCTTATGCTAGTCACCCAGTGTTTTGATTACTGTAGCTTTTTAGTAAGTTTTGAAATCAGCAAGTATGAGACTTTTCCCAACTTTATCTTTTTCAGGATTGTTTTGGCTATTCAGAATCTATTGCAATTCCACATGAGTTAGGCTGGGTTTTTGTACTTCTGCAAAAAATGGCATTGAGATTTCATAAAGATTGCTTTGAATCTGTCAGTTCCTTTGAGGAGCATTGTTGTATTAATTTGCTTGGGTTGCTATAGCAAAATACAACAAGAGAAATTTATTTTCTCATAGTTCAGGAGGGTAGAAGTCCATGATCAAGGCGACAGCAAATTCAGTTTTCAGTGAGAGCTCTCCTTTTGGCTTGTAGATGTCTGCCTTCTCATTATGTCTCCCAGAGGCCTTTCCTCAGTGTATGTGTGTGGAGAGAGTGAGCTCTCTCATTTTAAAAGGACACTAATCCTATTGGATCAGGGACTCACTTTTATGACCTCATTTAACCTTAATTACCTCCATAAAGGACCTATCCCAAATACAGTACATTGAAGGTCAAAGATTCAACATAAAAATTTTGGGGAAACACACATTCAGTCCACAATAGTTCTCATCTTAACAATATTAAGTCTTCCAACCCATGAAAATAGATGTCTTTCCATTTATTTGTGTTTTATTTAATTTCTTTTGACAATGTTTTATAGTTTTCAGTGCACAATTCTTATGCCTCCTTGCTTAAATTCATTACGAAATATTTTATTCTTTTTTTATGCTAGTGTATATAAATGTAACTGATTTTTGTCGGTTGATTATGTATTCTGCAACTTTTTTGAGTTTATTACTCTAACATGTTTTTTTTTTCTTGTGGATTCTTTACAGTTTTCTACATATAGGATCATAACATCTACCAATAGAGATAATTTTACATCTTTTCCCAATTTGGCTTCATTTCATTTCCTTATCTTGTCTAATTTCTTTGATTAGAACTTCCAGTATTATGTTGAATAAAAGTGGTAAAAGCAGACATCCTTATCTTATTCCTGATCTCAGAGGAAAAACTTTCAGTCTTTCCCCCTTGAGTATGTTAGATATAGGTTTTTCATGTATGACCTTTACAATGTTGAGGAGGTTTCTTTCTATTCCTAGTTTACTGAGTGTTTTTATAATAAAGGGATGTTGGATTTTGTCAAGTGCTTTTTTCTGCATCAATTGAGATTAGCATGCAATTTTTTCTCCTTCATTCTATTAATGTGGTGTATTATCTTCATTGATTTTCATATGGTGAACTACCTTTGTGTTCCTGGGATAAATTCCACACGATCGTGGTGTATAATCCTTTTAATATGCTCCTGAATTCAGTATTCAGTGTTAGTATTCATTGAGAGGTTTTGCATTTATATTAATAAGGGACATGGTCTGTAGTTTTCTTTTCTTTTGGTGTCTTTGTCTTGCTGAGCTCACAGAATGTGTTCCCTCTTCTTCAGTTTTTTGGAAGAGTTTGAGAAGAATTGGTGTTAATTCTTCTTTAAATGTTTTAAATCCACCTTTGAAGCCATCTGGATTTTTCTTTGTTGGGAGGATTTTGATTAGTGATTCATTCTCCTTACTTGTTAATAGGCTTTCATAGTTTTCTATTTCTTTTTGAGTCAGTTTTGTTAGTTTTTGTTTTTCTAGGAATTTGTCCATTTCACCTAGGTTATACAATTGTTTATAGTACTCTCCTATAATCCTGTTTATTTCTGTAAAATTGGAATTTTGTCCTACTTTTATTTCTAATTTTAGTAATTGGAGTCTTCTCTCTTTTTCTTAGTTAATCTAGGACAGGTTGTCAATCTTATTCATCTTTCCAAAGAACCACCTTTGGTTTCATCGATTTTCTCTGTTGTTTTACTATTCTCTGTTTCTTGCTAGTCTAATCTTTGTTCTTTCTTCTGCTAGCTTTGGGTTTTGTTTTTCTCTTTCTAGTTCCTGAAAGTATACAGTTAGGTTATTGATGTATTAATTTGCTAGGGCTACCATAACAAAATACCACAGACTGGGTGGCTTAAACAGCAGAAATTTATTTTCTCACAGTTCTGGAGGATGGAAGTCCAGGATCAAGGTGTGAAGGGGTTGGCTAACTCTGAGGCCTCTCTCCTTGGCTTGCAGTTGGAGGCCCTCTTGCTGACTCTTCATGTGATTATCCCTCTGTGCATGTATGCCCCTGGCTTTTCTTTGTGTCTCCAAATTTCCTCTTCTTATAAAGATACCAGCCAGATTGGATTAGGGCCCACGCTAATGGCCTCATTTTAACTTAATCACATTTAAAGCCCTATCTCCAAGCACAGTCACATTCTGAGGTACTGGGTGTTAGGACTTCCACATGGTAATTTCAGGCGGGAGATAATTCAGCCCACAGCACCATCCTTTTACTTTCAACCCTTTTGTGTCTTTCAATCTAAAGTGAGTCTCTTGTAGACAGCACATAGAACCAACTACTTAGAAGATAAATGCACTTACCCTTCTACTGGAGCCGCAGGTGGGTCGCTTCCCACAGGCACAAGAGCTAAGTGGGTTAGGTTTGAACATCTGAATGAGGGGAAATAGGGTGGGCAGCTGCCAATGTCCATTACACGGGGCGAAAGTGAGAGCAGGGAGACCAGAGAAGCAGCTACTGAAGTAGCTGAGGATACACAGATGGTGTGGTGCTAGAGCAGTCAGAGACTGCCTGTTTCAGAGGTTGGATATGTAGTGAGGAAAAGAGAGCAATTAACATTTACCATTTGCCCAAATTTTCCTCACTTCTTTCTGTGAAGCAAATGTAAAAAGGGCGTATCTGGACTGGGGAGCTGGCCAGAAGGGAAGAGAAATCTAGCAAGCAGGCACACCAGGGTCAGAACTGCAGCTACCTCCCAGTCCATTGCCATTTGCACAACGTTGAAGAACCAGGACCCAACTCACTGTTAGGTATTGGAGCAGAGATGATTGTTAGGGCAAGGCCAATTCCATTCATTAAGCATTAATTGGGTGCCTACTGTGTACAGAGGCTGTAGGAGAGAGAGGTCACAGGAGTTTTGAAATAAGAGGAAAAGTATGGGCAACGTTATCCTTGAAAAGTCTCTTAAATAGCCCATACATAGCAATATGTTAATTAAAGCTCAATACCTTTCTATAAGGAAAAATTGTGTGTGCAGTAATTAACACACAAACAAAACTTAATCGCATATTTTAATTCATTAAACAGGCACAGGGAAGAGTTGACTTTGCTAAAATTAAATATGCTTATGAACCAGCACTAGTGCACGAATTAAGCTCCTACCGCCAGATGCAGCGCTCAACGACTGGGGGCATTAGGGGGACACAAGGCTAAGACAGGGCTCATCTCCGTGAACTGACCGTCGATCTTCCCTAGAATGAGTTTCCAAAGGGCTACAGGTCAGCTTAGCCTCCAGATAAGACAGCAGCCGCCGCGCCGCTCCTGCGCCACGCGATCACCGGGGGCGTGACGAAGGGCGGAGGCTGCGTGCGCTTCCCAGCGTGCCGCGCTGGGCGGGGCGAGGGGCGGGGCCTACGGGGGAGGTGCGGAGGAGGAGCGGCCGCCACAGGACGCCTGGCTCGGCCCAGTCACCGGATCGGGGCTTCTCGCCTTTAACGGCCGGCCTGTTGCTCCGAGCCCGCGGCGGCGGGGGCGCCGGCGGCGGCGGCGGGCGGCATGCGCGTGTGAGATGTGGCCGCGGGCAGCCCGGACGCGAGCAGCTGCCGCCGCGGTAGCAGAGAAGTGGGGCGCGGCCTCCTCAGCGCGGGGCGCGCAGTGCATGAGGGCGAGCACGCGGGCGCTGGGCAGCCGCCGGCCACGCCGCCTTCATAAACACTTGTTTAGGACTCGTTCGCCCCGCTGAGGCCCCGGCGCCCCGCCATGGAGGCCCCGCCCGACCCCGGGCCCCACGCCTCGGCCTCGGCTTCGGCCGCGGCGCCGCTGCGCGCCCCAGAGGTGGCGCGGCTCCGCGAGGAGCAGGAAAAGGTAACAGGCCGCGCTCCGTCCCGCGCTTCCGCCAGCGGTCTCGGGAGGCGCCCTCGCCCAGGCGCGTCCTCGGCGCCCCGTTCCCCCTCCACGGGCCTGGGGGCTGACCCCCGCTCGTCCCCGCCGACCCTGTCCTGCCCTCGGTGGGCCGCAGCCCTTTGGTCCCGACCTAGCTCACCCCGGACCCGGAACGGGGGAGGAGCATAGCCTCCAGGCCTGGAAAGCGTGTTGGGGAAACTTTTGTCACGTGCTTTCGTTGTCTTGTCTGGAGCACTTTGACCTTCGAAGGGAGGGGAGGGTTGGGGAAAAGAGATGCGATAATCTGTTTAACTTGTGTATGAAAGTGAGTTTTTAATCTTAATGCGTACAGCAGTGCGTGGGAATATTCTCAGTGAAGGACAGGCTGTGAATGAATAGTTCACCTTATTTTTTTTTTTTAGCTTGTTACCTCATCGTTGGTAAAATGTATACTCTTTGTTGCTCTTTATCTGATTGCACTTAAAAGTTTTACTAGGTTTGTAACGCTAACGCTTCATGTGCAGTTTCAGCTTTGGTTTAGTATTTGTCATGATAGAATGCTGTTTTATTACATTTTAACTTCAATTATATAAATGAGTTTTAATCTACCAGTGAAGAGGAAAGAAAGTTTTGTATTTCCTAATGGGATTGTATATGAACAAGTATACCAGTCTAAGAAATACAGTGTTATTGTTTAATCTGAGATTTTTTTCCCTTTGGATTCTGTATCATTTGTTTCTCACTATCTTTGAAATTCTTAGTTTGAAAGGCAACGTTTCATTTACTTAAAATGTGTCATATTGAGAGTATCATGATTATAAAGGTTAGGAAGTTGTTTAAAAACTATAAACACTGGGAATTCCTAACTTTTTCTATTGAGCATTTCTGTATAAAAATGACTACTTACATAGGTATACAAACATACCCAGTTTAGCTAGATAAGGAACTTTTTATAGAACTTAAATCCTGGTTTGCTTGGAAATAACCTGTGAGGATGAATTGTGGGAACCTTTCCTACTTTGTTCTGGTTGTTCTAAATTATTTTGTGCGTTGGATTTCCCTTTCTGAGAGCCATTTTTTTTTTCTAATACCATATACAATGGTTGGGTTTTAAACTTGGCTTTCTTCAAGTTGGGGGTTTAAAAATTCAAGTTCGGTGCGTTTAAATTGTGAGACTGTTTTTTTTTTTTCTTTACGAGAAGAATAAAGAAAGAAGAAAAGACAGCCCTTCATGAAACCAATTTGTTCATTTTTGGCGAAAACTATTTACATTTTTTAGTCTTTTAGAAAATGTGAAACAGACCCTCAGAAGATGGTGTTCCCATTGTCTTTCTTTCTGTAGAGGAATTAACTCTCTCCTTCTTCATAGTATGATGTTTGCATACTGCTGACTTGATATGTTTTCTCCTATTTGGCATGTTAAAAAGAGAAATCCTTGGTTTTATTCTGATGTTAGTGTGTCTGAAATACAAAGGATACGGTTTGGGGGTGCTCTGACCAGCTTTCTGGTATGGTATCCAGTTGCATTTGAAAACTGCCTTCTCAGTTACAGTCCTATGGGAACCTGGATGACAGTTTTCAGTAGACATTGAGTATAGTACCAAATTACTTTTCTGTGCTGTGTTAATGTTATTTTGGCACATAAAATAAGCGTGTGTATGTCTGTCATGGGTATGTAAAATCATTCCCAGTTCATGATAAAGTCCCTCAGTAAATGGACTAGACTGTATTTTAACGGATCTGCTTCAGTGGACAGGAGAGACCCTTGAGGCCACAAGATAAACTGGTTAGATAGCTATCCTTTAATTATAGTTCAGTATAGGAAAACTTTATCTAGTAAATAGTAAATAAATAAATAAATAAATCAGTCAGATTTTTGTGAGGGACTTTAGGCTTTAAAACCAACCCAGCAGCTGTAGGAGTACAGTGAACTCTAATAAGTGGAAGTGTTGGGACATTCTTGGAAGGAAAAGGAAAAAAATGTCATAGGAGTTTTATAGTATAGCAGTTAATATTTTTTTATATAAGTCTAATTAAATGTGTTTTAGGACTTGCCTTTCCCTACCAGGGTTCTGTGAGAGAATTAAATCCTGACGAAAATTATTTGAATGACTATTTTTTCAGTTTTCCCTAGGATGGTAGCTAGCTAGTAGGCTCTAGATGCAGAGGAGAGAAGTGAATTCTTTATATGCAATGGATACCTTAGGTTCAGGGCATTATTTTCTCTGGGAACCTTAAGAATGGCTGCTAGGTAAAGTGGTTTAAATGTTGCTCATCAATTTTTTTCTTTTTAGTTCAGATAAGGAGTGTAAGACGTTTCATCTTGGTCCCTCTCTCTGTTTTTTTCCTTGTTTATCCTTTGGAGCACTGAATAACAAGGAAAAAAAATTAGTAACCTAAGGAAAAAGACAAAGGAGGGGGGCATGAAAGATCCACAACTTAAGTAAATGACAAAATCTGTAGTAAATGGACAGGATCAAATATTTGAATATTGTTCTCATTTTTGGCATTAATGCTGACATTTTCAAAAAAAGATTTTTTGGTTAAAACTTCTGTTTATTTCTTTTTTTTTTAATCTAGCAAAATGACATGTACAGAAAGGTTCCCTGCAGGTTTGTTTATAATAATGAAAAAGCTAAAAATTCAACATAAGGGGGTTGGTGTGAGGAGATTTTGTGCAGTCATTAAAAATTGTAGAACACTATGTGGTGTGGTTAGTCATGATTATATGTATATAAATATTCACACAGTTTATATAGGAAAATGCACCACTAAATGTTTTAAAAGCATACAATTTCACTTTTTATTTTACCTAAAAGTGAGTGAATTGAATGGGATTTTTTTTTTCAAGAAAGGCTATTGATAAAACCTAATTAATTTTAATAAAAGATGGGATGTTGTGTCTTTAATTGCTAAATATTTTCTGCTCCTGACAGATTACTCTTGGCTGGTTTGAACACCAGTTAGGCAGGTTTGTTTCTTATTCCAGAGCGGATAGGTACAATTTATTCAGATATCTGTTCCCCAGGTGGTTTCCTTTTCTTTTTTCCCTGGAGATGTTGTTTATTGTTAATTCTCTATCCAAAGGTACAGGGACAAGAGGGAACTTGGATCACCTTTTTTCCCCCTCTTTTCTTTTAACTAAATCTGTTTTTGCCAATAGGAGTAAAGTATTTGGTGGAAAAAATGGAATCTACTTAGAAGCCTCTCTGGACTGATCTGTGCCGTAAAAGTTAAACCTAGGGCTGTAGTGGAGTGTCTTGGGCTGTTCTAGGGAAGTTTCCTCATACTTGTTAAATCTGGATCTGTCTTTGAATTGCATTATTGAAATACTGGTTTCTTGGCTAAGGTGATGTTTCTATCCGAGTTTTATATCTCCAGACACTATTATCTTTAACAGAATTATTGAGATTCTGCTATATAGTATAGTGAAAAAGTGGTATATAGTATTGTTTTCCTAGGTTTATTTGCAGGATCATGGTAACTTTGGAGAATTCATGAGGATAATGTTATTATTTAGTTTATTATAATTATAACTGAGTGGCTCGTGTAATTTGGAATTTTGGAATAACTTATACTTTCTTGATATAGAACCTGGGGAATTAAATGCATTAAGAGTAAATATTTCAAATTTTTATAAAGCAGAACAGCTAATTTAACTTTGGTTTGCATATTTCTTATGATAAACTGCACATAGCTTAGGAAACTGTCAGTCGTGTACTCCATACCACAGGTATTGTTCTTCTTTCCAAGCCCAGAATCCAAACATATAATTTTTCAGCAGATATTTATTGAGTACCTGCCAGATTGTACCTACTTAATGTCTTCTTCTGCTGAAGATGCAGTAGTGAACAAAATAAAGTCTTTGTTTTCACAGGGATCACATTCTAGTGGTAAAGATGTGGAATAGGCATATTTAAAATGACAGATGGTTTGTGATAGGTAAGGAGCTGTACTAGATCATTGTTGAAGATTTTGGTTTTTATTTTTGTGAGGTGAGAAACCATTGAAATGTGTTTTGAGAATCATACTAATCTTAAATGACAAGAATCCATTTGTCATGAATGAAGGGAGGAATGATGGGATTGCATTGTATAGAATAAATTTTTTTGTGTGCCAGGCATTGTGATAGACATTTATAAATTTGATGTTAGAGTCTTCATTAACTCTCTTTAATTTTTCAGGTGAACAGTTTAGGTTGTTTCTAGTTTTTGCCCCGAACTTTCTTATGGAGTATTTGTGTCTTCAATTTTACTTATAATGCTTGTTTTTCAAAGTGCTTATGCCAGTTTACATTCCTATCAGCAGTGGTGAAAGTTCCAGCTATTCCACGTCCTCATCACCACTTGGTACTGTCTGTCCTTTTCATATTTGTTAGCCGTTCTAATAATAACTAATGAATGAGGTTGATAACCTTTTCAAGTATTTATTGGCTATTTGCATTTTTTTGGTAAAATAAAATGCTTTTTCTAAATTGAGTAGTTATAAGTAGTTTATTGAAGAATGTGTATTTGATCTTTCTAATGTAGTTCTTTTATCATTTTTAAGAAAGGCAGAGTCATAAGAATATTTGCTTACAGCCAAAGATACATTTTGTAGCTAAATGGGTTTTCAGAACTCATAACTTGTGAGTTATATTTTATTTTAAAACAGTTTGTTTTGGTTGTTGTTAGTGATTATTATCATGCCAGTCATGTGCCATGAGAAGAAACAACTTTGGTTTTAGTCTTTTATTAGTAAACATTATAATACAATATTTCAAGGGGAGAAAATCAATATTCATTGTGTTAGGCCTCTCCAGATTGGAGTATAAGACAAGAATAGTTCCAAAACACTGATGGGGAAAGGGAGAAGAAGGTGCACGGGGTCTAAGCTGTGATCATAACTGTTTGATTTTGTTCTCCTAATGTTGTCAGATTGGGTTTTAAAATCTTTTAGCTTGTATCATTCTTGCCTTCATCTCCAGATTAGTGAGTCTAGATCTTTTTAGTCTGCCCTAAGGCAGTTTTTCTTTCTTTCTTTCTTTCTTTCTTTTTTTTAAAGTAGCAGCTTTTTATTTTCAAAAATTGTAAAACAACAGAAAAGTTTAAAGAATAGTTTGGGTCATCAATCGTATTTTGTCTCATTTGCCTTTTCTTTCTCTATCTGTATTTTCTTTTCTTTTTTTCCTTGTAGAACGATTTGAAAGTAAATTGCAGATATTATCATGTCCTAATACTTAAGCACATATCATTTTGGAGCAAGGTCATTCTTCTACATAATCATATCTTTTTTTTTCACCCAAGAAATGAACATTGACACACAATAATATTATTTAGCATATTCAGATTTCCTCAGTTTTTCTAAAAGTGTTCTTTATAACATTTTTCAATCCAAGATCCAATCACAGGCTGCATTTAGCGTCTTATCTCTTTAATTTCCTTTCATCTGAAACAATCCCTCTACATTCTTTTGTCTTTATGAAATTGGTATTTTTGAAGAGTTTGCAAGTTTACTTATAGAATGCCCACGATTTAGAGATGTCTGATGAATGTACTCGTGAAGAAACAGAATTAAATAATCGTTTTTGGCAAGAATAATACATAGTTGATAATGACTTCCTATTTTATCACAGCAGGAGACATACAGTGTTACTTTATTCTATTATTGGTGTTGCTAGTTACTTGTTTAAGGTAGTACCTGCGATATCTCTTCACCTTAGGTACGTGTTCCCTTGTGTAAGGAATAAGAACTTTAAAAGTACTTACTAAATACTTGAAGACATTGTAAATATCCTGTTCCCCAACAGCCCTTTACCATGGATGATCCTTGCCTGAATCAATTATTATATTGGTATTTGCAAATTAGTAGTTTCTAACCACCTATGTTTATAGCTGGCATTTTTCTGTAAAGAGGAGCCCTTTCCCCCCTTTTAGTATTAGTGTAGACCCTTTTTATTTGTTTTTTAATTCAGTGTGTTATAATTTTTCATTTTTCCTTTTGATGCTCAAATTGTCCTAAATTTGGCCAGTGGGAGCCCCTTCAAGCTGACTCCTGCATCCTTTTGGCATTTCTCATTATCCTTTGGTCATTACCTTTTTTTTTTTTGGCACAGGATGTCCAGGCTTACCTTGTAGCTTTCTTGTCTTAGTTCTGAAATTGACTATTTCTTCAAAGAGCCCTGGTTCTTTTTAATGAGAAATGCTGAGAAACCTAGATCTGGGCCCAAGTTGTGCTCATTGCCACTGGGATATTATTGCATCAAGGCCCTTTCAGTGGACAGTGCTAAGAAATGTATTAACCTTCAGTATACCAGGAAAAATAGTCATCACCATTTACCATCTAGGTCCAAGGGATCTTTTTAATTTTTATTTTTTAAAGTAATTTTTACAAGTAATGTACAGAAGTAAGGATAAGGGATAGTGAAACCCATTTTTATTGGCTATTTTAATAAGAATTTAAACACAGCAGTCTTCTTTGTATTAAGTAAAGTTTGGTGCACAAAGATCATAAGAGATTTAAGAATATTGCCACATGTCTTTTTATAAAAATGTCCAAGTTCTTGTTGCACACTGTTACATATGAAGTTTTTCTTGTTGAATGACTAAGTGGGTGAGAATACCCTACTTTTTTTTTTTTGTTCTTAGAAGTATATTGTTCCTTTATTGATTCTTTTTTTCTCCACCTTCAAGTCAGTCCCCCTTTATTCAACATCTGCTATATTCAAATATATGTAGTTCTCTTCCTGGTTGGCATGGTCTGTTCTAGAACTTAGGGAGGTACAGACATAAACCATTTACATAATTCCTGCTTTCAAAACTCATTTCCAGTGCTTCAGGGTTTTCCTCCCTAATCTCTGTCCTCAAGAAGCCAAAAAACTTGTAGGAGTGGAAAAAAATAGAATTTAGAGATCTTTTTCCCCAGCAATCTTTATTTATTATGATAAAATATGTATAAAATAAAAATTACTATTTTAATCAGTTTTTTTTTTTTTTTGCGGTACGCGAGCCTCACTGTTGTGGCCTCTCCCGTTGCGGAGCACAGGCTCTGGACGCGCAGGCTCAGTGTCCATGGTTCATGGCCCCAGCCGCTCTGTGGTGTGTGGGATCTTCCTGGACCGGAGCATGAACCCGTGCCCTGCATTGGCAGGCGGACTCTGAACCACTGCGCCACCAGGGAAGCCCCTGTTTTAATCAGTTTTAAGTGTACAGTTCAGTGAGATTAATTACATTCACTGTGATGGAACCATCACTTTTACTTGAAGGTTAGGATGGACTCACAGATGGAGAACTCTTGGCTGTCCTACCATCAGATCTGCCTTGCTCTATGGCTATCAGTTTTCCCCAGATCAAGAGTAGGCAGGTACAAGTAGTGGGCTCACAACGTTTGACCTCAACTGGTTTTTCTAAGTTATTTTGTACATTTTTCAGCAGCAAAACCAAACTGGGTCTTCAGGCTTTATTTCCGTTTCTTGCAAGGGAAGAGCTTTTATACCTTTGGACATGTTTTAGTTTTTCCTCAATGAGAATTTTAACCATCTTTGGTATTATTTCTACAATAATTTGTAAAGCTATTTACTTTTAACTGCTTTTTTTTAAAACTTTTTGGGTCAACTTTTTTATATAGCACTTACTTGTCAAAATATAGGTACATAATACTGGTAAAAATCTTTTTTTGTTTCTAATGAAACAAATTATTGAGACTTTTTTAACAGGATGGAGTGAGGGTAACTTGTATCAATTAGCTAAATTAACCAAACTCTTAAGAATATTTAGATTTAAAGACCATAGAAACTACTGGTAGTCAAACTTTTTTTTTTTTAAGGCACAGAGCTTTCTTCATTAAAATAAAACCTTATTCAAAAACCCAATATGTAAAACAGATGAAAGCTAAATTACTCTGCGTTATTGAGGGAGAAGTTGCATGTGTGGAGGGGCTGGGAGGGGGATGAGTATTTCTGTTCCTTGCACCCACTTTCAGTAGCCGCCAGGGAAGTGGTCCAAGGAACTAAACTAAACTTAACCAGTGTTTTAGTCCAACTTCTGATTTCACAGATGGGGAACTGAGACCTAGTGCCCAATTCTCCCCTCCCTTGAGCCCCTGGTAATCTCTAATCTACTTTCTTTCTATGTGAATTTGCCAATTCTAGATATTTCATAGATGTAGAATCATACAGTACTTGTCCTTTCGTGACTGGCTTAATGTTTTCAAGGTTCATCTGTGTTGTGGCATGTATTACAACTTCTTTTTATGGCTGAATAATATTCCATTGTATGCATATACCACATTTTGTTTATCCATTCAAATGTTGATGAATACATGGATTGTTTCCACTTTTTTACTCTTGGAATAATGTGGCTATGAACGATGGTGTATGAGTTATCTGTTACAGTCCCTGTTTTCAGTTCTTTGGGATATATACCCAGGAGTGGAATTGCTGAGTCATAAGGTAATACTGTGTTTAACTTTTTGAGGAACTGCCAAACTGTTTTCCACAGCGTTGGCACAGTTTTACATTCCCACCAGCAATGTATGAGGTTTCCAATTTCTCCACGTCCTTGTCAACACTTTTCTTTTTTTTTTTTTGGAATAGAGCTATCCTAATAGGTGTTAATGTCATTGACCTATTGTGATTTTGATTTGCATTTCTCTAATGAAAAAGGATGTTGAGCATCTTTTCATGTGTGTGTTTTTTGTTTGTTTTTGTTTTTGGGGGCTGTGCTGGGTCTTAGTTGCAGTACGTGGGATCTTTGTGGGGCATGTGAGATCTTTAGTTGTGGCATGCATACGGGATCTAGTTCCCTGACCAGGGATTGAACTCTGGACCCCTGCATTGGGAGCACGGAGTCTTACCCACTGGACCACCAGGGAAGTCCCTTTTCATGTGTTTATTGGCCATTTTTGTATTTTCTTTGGAGAAATGTCAATTTAAGTTTGTCTATTTAAGTCCTTTGCTTATTTTTAAATTGGGTCATCTTTTTGTTGTTGAGTTGTAGTTGTTCTTTATTTATTCTAGGTATTTAAACCCTTTTCAGATGTATGATTTACAAATATTTTCTCCCATACTGTATGCTATCTTTTCACTTTAATGATAATGTCCTTTCATGCACAAAAGTTTATAAATTTTTAAAAAATTTTTATTTTATTTTACTTTTTAGCTGCGTTGGGTCTTCATTGCTGTGCATGGGCTTTCTCTAGTTGTTGTGAGTGGGGGCTACTGTTCGTTGTGGTGCGTGGGCTTCTCATTGCGGTGGCTTCTCTTGTTGTGGAGCACGGGTTCTAGGCGCATGGGCTTCAGTCGTTGTGGCTCACGGGCTCTAGAGTGTAGGCTCAGTAGTTGTGGCGCACGGGCTTAGTTGCTCCGCGGCATGTGGGATCTTCCTGGACCAGGGCTTGAACCTATGTCTCCTGCATTGGCAGGCGGATTCTTAACCACTGCGGCACCAGGGAAGTCCCAAGTTTTAAAATTTTGATGAAGTCCAGTTTATCTATTTTTTCCTTTTTTTTGCTCCTGCTTTTGGTGTCATATGTAGGAACCCATTGCCAAATCCAAGTTCATGAAGATTTACACCTAGGTTTTCTTCTGAGAGTTTTATGGTTTTAGCTCTTATTTTTAGGTCTTTGATCAACTTTGAGTTAATTTTGTTTATTACTCATTGATTGTTGAGTTTTGAGAAAATTCACCTAGGATAATTGTCATCTGAAGACTCATAATCTGAGATTTAATTTATATTAATATTTTCACCATCATCTGTATCTAGTTGTGCTATCCAAAATGGTGGCCACTAACTACGTGTGGCTATTAAGTTTAAAATTCTAATTAAGTAAAATTAAAAAAAGTTAAGTTTCTCAGTCATAATAGCTACATTTCAAGTGCTCAATAGCCACATATGGCCATTGGCTATTGCATTGGACAGTGTTGACTTTGAAGATTACTATCATCAAAGAAAGTTCTGTTGGACTGTGCTGGTGAAGAGAGCTGCTATCATTTTTTTATTCATAGTTTAATTTGTTTAACAATTGTGAAGTGTCTTTCTCTGTCACTTTTCTTCTCCTTCCCATTATGGACAGAAAATGAAAATTTCTGAATTGTCAATTGTGTTTGAAAGCTAAAATCAGACTACAAAGATGGTGTCTTCTTCAGTCTTTTACACTTTTTTGAAAGATGATGCAGTACTTTGGTCAATGCAGTAAGAAAACTGAAGAATGATTTTTACTATTGATAGCATATTCCTTCTAGATGATTCCATGATTCCTCAATTACTTGTTATATAGTTTTATTTAAGCATAGTTTGGGAAAATTGATGAATAATCATGAAATCATTATTAGGGTGATGAAACAAGATGCAGGGATTATATAATCAGTAGGATCCTATAATGTGTCTTAGGCTTATGAAAAGGTTCAATGTACTCATATATAATTGCAAGATAGAATGAGTTTTAGCCTTTTTTTTAAGTAAGTAAATTTTCTCTTTATTCTTTGCATTATCTCAGAGAATAGAAGTCATGAAATATCAATCCTTTGCAAATAGTTAGAACTGTTCAAAAACAAACTAAAAACTAAAATTGGGTTCAGTGGATCCTGATACTTTGCATTCAAATCCATTACCACAAAATTCTTCTTCAACTACCCCCATCTATATTTGAATCTCCCTTTTTCTGTAATGAAACCTTGTTCTCAACAACATCTGTATTTATTCGTTTCCTTTATTCCACAGTATACACAAAATAGTTTTAGAATTACTACATTGATACCACTGCCAACAGCAAACCTATGAGTGAAGTTCATGATTTCATTGCTGTTCAATTTGTTCTTGGAGAATTAACCCCCTTGGGGTATGCAGTTAGGTAATGATCTCAAAAGTTACTTGAATTATTATTTTTTTTTCTGTGCAGTTATATTTTGGATTTGATATTTGTATTGAATTTTAGTGTTTGCTTTTTTATCAGTTTGACTTTGGGTCTGTAAAACATTTGCATTGTTTAAAATCACAACTATATCAAAAGGTATAGTGAGGTAATTCATTCCTGTCCCTGCTCCTACCTACCCCTATCAGTAATCTTTACATTAATTTCTAGTTTATCCTTCCTGTATTTCTTGAAAAATAAATACTAAAATATGCTGTCTTATCTCCCCTCCACCTTCTTATACAAAAGGTAGCATATAATATTTTCCCCTCGATTTTCTCATTAAATGATACATCTGGGAGTCTTTGGTTCACAGAGATCTTTCTCATCATATTTTGTGGTTGCATAGTACTCAAGTATATTATCAGGTATTCATCTGGTATCTTATTAATGGGCATTTTGGTGGTTTTCAGTTTTTTGATAGTACTAATAATGTTGCAGTGAATCACTCTGTGCGTATGTTTCTCATTTGTGAAGTGACTTCAGGTGAAGTCCTCAAGGTGGTTTAGTGGTCAGAAGGTAAACTGGTTTAGCTTTATAAGCCATATATAATTACCTTTTTGAAGAATTGGTTCTAACTTTCAATTTAGCCTACAGCATTAAATAAAAAGAGGTAAGAGGACTCGATGTTCAAAAACTAGAGACCAGTGTTTTGAGTTCCTTGAACTGGCTATTTCTTGTCATCTCCACAGCCATTTTCAAGTTACCATGTTTTACTTGGAGGCTGGTCTTGGTGGTTCCACTCTTGCTCCCCTTCTACCTTTTTTCCAGAGTTGTCTCTCTTTTTCTGGCAATGTAAATTGAATTACATAATTTTGTCCCTCTCTCTACTGCTTCTAATCCTTTGGTGGCTTCCCATTGTACTTAAGAGTGAAATCCAGGGTCATTAAAATGTGATTTGAGACCCTTGTGTTGTTGGGCTCATCTCTTTCAAGGTTCATTTCAGGGTACTCCCTACTTATTTACTCTACCTTAAGATAACGACATGTTTTGGGGGACAGTACCCTAAATGTGTTTGTTTAAAAAAACTTCTTTCCTCCTTCCTTTCTTTCGTTTATTCATTTGTTCTAGAAATCCTAATACAGTATAGCAAACAGTAACCCATTTAATGTATGCATTTGGCCATTATTCCTTATCCTTTGATTTCCTGATTTTATGAACCGAGTAATATTAAAGTTATTGAAAATGAGTGCTTTTTCCCAAAGAACAAAAAGACAAAACTGAGTTAAGTGTCAGGCACTGTCCTAGATACTGCGATAAACAAGGTTTCTTTTCTGTCCTCAAGGGACTTAAAATTTGTATGGAAACATGTTAACAGAAAACTTAATGCAGTGTGATAATTTCTCTCTTTCTAATTCTTTGCTTTTCAACCTACTGTAAACTAGGTGCTACCTCTGTCTTTTCATTGAAATTACTCTACCTCAATTTTTTATTGTATTTCACTTGCCAAACTCAGTGGACCATTTCGCAGATCTGGCCTTACTTGGCCTCTGTGCTTTATTTGAAACTTCTATTGTTCCCTGGTAAACTGTTGAAACTCTGTACCATGGGAACTTTTGTGACTCTACTTTTTTATGGCTCTATCTTTTTCCATTCCTACTTAGTCTCCTTAGGGTCTTCATCTAATGCTTAAATGTTGGTGATCCCTGTACTTTACATCACTGACAGTCATCTCTTCTCACTCTGCATGTCCTCAAATACTCCTATATGTACTCTGTTCTCCCAGACCTGTTGCCTGTTGGGCAGCTTCACTTGGATGGCCCACAAAAGCTCAATCTCATTTACTAAAGTTAATTTATTATCTTTGTCCCTAATGTGTATGCTGTACATACTCATCCTGATTCTGGGCAACATTATTCAAACAAGAGAGTCTTTTCAGCCTCCCTGATCCATCTTTTAATTTACTAGATCTTGTCAATTGTTTCTTTCTTTCTTTTTTACTTTAATTTTCATTTAATTTTATTTTTTGGTGGCGCTGTGTGGCTTGCAGGATCTTAGTTCCCCAAGCATTGAACCCGGGCCACCACAGTGATAGTGCTGAGTCCTAACCACTGGACCACCAGGGAATTCCCTGTCAATCCTTTCTATGTAATACATACCTTGTATCTAAAGGCACCAATAGCTTGTCTTAATTAGGCTCTTACTCAAAAAATAATATTTCAGATTTTTCAGTTAAATGTTACTATGATTTTTGATATTGTCAGTCTTTAATTGTTAACATTCTGATGTTACCTGATTGTGTTTTTATTTTTGCAGTTCTAATCTGTGAACATGTTATATTTCTATTTAGGGTCTTTAAATTTTCTCATCTGTCACTTAGTTGGAGTTTGTCTACTCATTTTACCACGTTTTCCACTTGTCACACATTTTTTTATTCCTTTGTTTCTCCTTTTGTGTTAGTAAAATATTTGTATTCTATTTTAAACTCTCAGCTTTATAGTTGTATGGTTTTTATTTTCCTTTTAGTTATTATCCTAGAGACTACAATATCCCTTTTTTTTATTACAGTCTACCTTAAATTAGTAGGAAATTATTCATAAATCTCCTGAAATTTTGCCACTTAGGAAATTAGTCAGATAATCTTTTGATGGCTTAATTTCATGAATTTGTGCTATTGTCATATATTTTACTTCTACAATTTTTTTCTTTTTTTTTCTTTTTTTTTTTTTTGCGGTACGCGGGCCTCTCACCGCCGTGGCCTCTCCTGTTGCGGAGCACAGGCTCCGGACGCGCAGGCTCAGCGTCCATGGCTCACGGGCCCAGCCGCTCCGCAGCATGTGGGACCCTCCCGGACTGGGGCATGAACCCATGTCCCCTGCATCAGCAGGCGGACTCTCAACCACTGTGCCACCAGGGAAGCCCTCCCTGAAAAATTTTTATATATTTCCTCCTCTGTCTGCTTTTGGACTTTTCATCTTTGGTTTTTAGGCATTTGATTATGATGTGTCTAGACTTGGTTTTCCTTGTATTTAGCCTGCTTTGAACATGTAGTTTATTAAATCTGTAATTTGATGACTTGTCAGTTTAGAAAATTCTTATCTAGTCTGCAGATGCTGGTTTTATGTCATTGTCTCCTCTACTTTTGGTACTCTGGATACACATATTAGACATTTTCATTGTTTCATATATCTTACTCTCTTTTCTGTATTTTATTGCTGCCTCTTGATCTGTATGCCATTTTGCATACCTTCTTCTGACCTGTATTCCTGTTAACTAATTCTGTTCTTATGTATCTAATCTACTGGTAAAATCCTTTTACTAAATGCTTAATCTCAGTTACAGTATTTATTCCAAGAATTTATGTTTTGACATTTCTTTAATGAATTCTAGGCCTGTTTTGACATCTTCAGCCTTCCCTCTGTTTCCATGAATATATTAATCATAAAAGTATGTCTTATAACTGCAGTATGTAAATTAAATGGAGCTCTGTTTCTATTTATTTTTTTCTCTTGATTTCTCATCAGCTGCTCCTGTTGTCATAGACTTCCTTGTAATTTTTGATTGGATGCCAGACATTGTAGTGAAAAATTGTAGACTCTTGATGATGTTACCTTCCTTCAAAGAGAGGTAAATTTTCTTTAAGCAGCCAGAGTACTAGTGGATCAACACAACTCAGTTGAGAGTTGGTTTTGGATTTTGTTAGGGCTGGTCTGTTTCAGTTTTGCTCTTATTCCTAGCATGTAGCCTTTGCTTCTAAGGCATAGCTCTAATTCCATATGGAGTATGTCTTTTTCATAGATTATGTGGTCATGTATTTGTAGTTTTGTTTCTCTTCTGTTCTGTTGCATTGGATTATTTGCCTGTAGTTGCACCAGTACCACACTTTCTTACTAGGACTTGATATAGTAAAATTTCTCTAGCTTTGTTGTTCTTGAAGATTACTTTTACTTGACCTTCTGCTTTTTCATGAATATTTTAAAAATCAGCTCTGCAGTACTCACAAAATAACCTTCTAGGGTTTTGTTTGTAGTGCATTGAATCTAAAGATCAGTTTGGGGAGCATTGACATGTTTACACCAATCCATGAACATGGTATATCTTTTTATTTAGTTCCTCTGTAACGTCCTTCAGTAGTTTAAGTATATAAATCTTGCATGTCTTTTACATTCAGCTCTAGGTATTTGTTATTTTTCATTGCATTTTGTAATTTGCTGTTCATCTTTTGCTAGTTTATAGACATAATTTGCTAGTATATAGACATATACTTGATTTTTGTATACTGACTGTTAAATTTACTTGAATTCCATAATTGTTTATCTGTATATTTTGATAGTATGTTTATAGGTATAATCAGACACGTTGTCTGAATAATAGCAGTTGTCTTCTTTCCAGGTTGTTAGGCTTTAGTTTTATTTATTTGCCTTATTGAATGAAATAGGACCTTTAGTATAGTGTTGAATAAAAGTAGTGATAGTAGGCTTCCTTATCTAGTTCTGCGTATGAGGGGAACAGCTTTAAATATTTCACTGTTACAAATGATGTTTGCTGTAGACTTTTGGTAGATACTCTGAAAATAAGAAATGTTCTCCTATTCCTAGTCTGCTAGTTTTAACATGAATGGATATTGAATTTTATCAAATGCTTTTTCTCTGTTTTTTAAGATGGTAATGAGGTGAATTACTTTGATTTTTAAAAATACTGAAACACTATTACATTATTGGAGAAAGCTCCCTTGCTTATGTTGGTGTTTATCTTTTTATATATTGCCAGATTAAATTCATATTGTTTTGTTAAGGTATTTTGTTTCTGTGTCTATGAAAGATATTGGTCTGTAATTTTCTTTACTTGTAATGTCCACGTTAGGTTTTGGTTCCAGGGTCATGCTGACCTCATAAAACAACTATCATTTTTGTGTATTTTATAAAAAACTTTGTATGTTATTGGTATTGATTCTAACTTAAATATTTGGAATAATTTTCCAGTGAGGCTGTCTAGGCCTTGTATTTTCCTTGTATGGATTTTTTTTTTTTGTTTTTTTGGTTTTTTGCGGTGTGTGGGCCTCTCCCAGTTGTGGCCTCTCCCGTTGCGGAACACAGGCTCTGGACGCGCAGGCTCAGCGGCCGTGGCTCACGGGCCCAGCTGCTCCGCAGCATGTGGGATCTTCCTGGACCGGGGCATGAACCCGTGTCCCCTGCATCGGCAGGTGGACTCTCAACCACTGTGCCACCAGGGAGGCCCCTTTGTATGGATATTTTAAAAGTTGGAAATATCTGTAGTTTTGGTAGTGATGTCTTTTTTTAAAATTCCTGTTATTTGCAATTTGTATGTGTCTTCTTGATTTATCTTCTTAGGGGTTTATCAGTCTTAATCAGTCTTTTTAAGGGACCAGTTTTAGACTATTGATTTTCCTTTTGTAAGTTGCTTTCTTACGTAAGTTGCTTTCTGCTTTTATGTTTTTCTTCCTTTTAATAATTTCCCACTGGCTGTAATTTTTTCTAGCTTTTTCAGATAAAAGCTCCTAGAGATGCAAAAGTCATTGATTTTTACTATTCTCTCTTTAGAATATATATTCTTTGAGTTTTAAAATTTTCTCTGATAATTACCTTAGGTACCACACACATTATGTTATTTTCATTATTAGTTAAAATATTTTCTAGTTTTTATTGAGATCTGTTTATTGACTCAGGAGTTTCTTAGAAACATGTTCCTTAATTTCCAAACACTGAGTAGGTAGGTATTTAGAATCTCCACTATGGTTGTAGATTTATCTTTTTCTCTATTTTTTCAACCTTTGCTTATGCATTTGAAATTATGCTGTTTGGTGCATGCAAATTTAGGACTCTAATAAATTCCTGGTCAGTTGGCATTTTTATCAGTCTGAAATATTTTTATCTTTAGTGATATTTCTTGCCTTAAGGTATCCTTTGTTGAATATTCGTATGGCTACATCAGCGTATTTTGCTTTGGCTTGTTTCCATGATATATCTTCTCATCTTTTCAATTTCTTTGTGTACAAAGTGTGTTTCTTATAACATCATATAGTTGTGGTTTTAAACACAACTGGACATCTTTTCCAGTCTGGATATCTTTTTCTTTTATCTAGGATATTCAGTCAGTTTCTGTATAATAGAATTACTGATATATTTAGTTTCATTTTTATCACCTTTCTACTTGACTTTTTATTTTAAAAATTGTAGTAGAATATGCTTAACAAAATTTGTCATTTAAATCATTTTAAGTATACAGTTCAGTGGCATCGTGGTGCACATTGTGGTGCAGCCATCACCACTATCCAGCTCCAGAACTTGCAAAACTGACACTATCTATTAAACAATAACTCCCCATTATCCCTTCCCCTGTCCCCTGGTAACTACCATTATCTGTCTCTATGAATTTGATTACTTGAGTATCTCATATAAGTGGAATCATACAGTGTTTGTCCATTTGTACTGGCTTATTTCACTTAACATAATGTCTTCAAGGTTGATCCATATTACAGCATATATCAGAATTTCTTTTAAAGGCTGAATAATATTCCATTGTATGTGTATTGCACATTTTGTTATTCATTCATCCATCAGTGGACATGGGTTGGTTTCATTTTTTGGGTACTGTGAATAATGCTGCTGTGAACATGAGCGTACGAATATCTGTTTGAGTCCTTGCTTTCAATTCCCTTGGGTATATACCCAGAAGTGGAATTGCTGGATTATATGGTAATTCTGTGTTTCATTTTTGAGGAACCACCATACTATTTTCCACAGTGGCTGCTCCATTTTACATTCCCACCAACAGTGCACAAGAGTTCTAGGGTTCCAGTTTTTCCACATCCTTGCCAACATATCTTATTTTCTTTCTTTTTTTAATAGCTATCCTGATGGGTGTGAAGTGGTTTCTCATTGTCTATTTGACCCACTTTTATGTTCTTTTTTCTTTCTGCTTTTTTGGGCACGTTCCTTTGATTTAATCAGACACATTCTCTTGTATTTTCTCCCCTCTGTTAACTTGTTGAAGATACTTTCTTTTTCACCGTGGTACCTTAGTACTCTATTTTATGTATATGTTAGCACTAAATATACTGTATACTTTTACTAAGCTTTTTTTATTATCCTTTTTTATTGGGGAAATTTTTCCTAGAGATTGCAACATGCATTCATTCATTCCACTTCTTGCATTGTTGCTTCCATGCATTTTAATTCTGTGTTTAACACTACAATACAGTATTTAAATGTTCTATGTGATCAATACTGATTTATCTGTACCTTTTAAAAAATTACCTGTACAGTTGCTCTTTACTTCTTTCTGCTTTTCTATTGCTCCAAATACTTCTTGCAGTAGTTCTTTTTTCCCTTCAGCTTTGTTGAGACATAATTAACATATATTGTTGTGTAAGTTTCAGGTATACAGTGTGTTGTTTTGATACATTTATATATTGCACAGTGATTACCACCTTAGCTTGTTAGCTAACACCTCTGTCACATCACATAATTACCTGTAGTATTTCTTCCAGTGAAAATCTGCTGGTGCAGAATTCTGTTTCTGTGTGAAAATGTTTTTATTTTTCCTTCATGTTGGAGGATCTATTTGCTCTGTACATGATTATAGATTTTCAGTTATTTTTTTCCAACACTTGAAGATTTTATCCTATTTTCCAGTTTGTGTCATTTTTTTTGTTGAAGTTAGCTTGAGCTCTGACTCTTGTTGCTTCTTTGAAGGTACTGTATCTCTTCCCTGCTCTTTCTCCCTCATGCCGATTATAACATTTTTTCTTCGGTTTTCATCAGTGAAACTATGTTGTGCCTTTATATAATTTAAAAAAAAATGTCTCTTGCTTGAGATTCTTAGAGCTTCTCAAATCTGTTGGTTAATACCTTTCTCTCATTTTTAGGAAATCATGTCAAGATCTGTTCAGATACTGCTTCTACCACATTCTCTCTTCCCTCTCTTTGTGGATCTTCAGTTATACGGTGTTTCATATGTCTCTTACTGGTCTTTTCTGTATTTTCAATGTTTTCTTTTTAAATCTCTGGGCTTTATTTATGGTATTTTTTATCAATGTGTCATCCAGTTCAAAATTCTGACTCCTGTTAACACTGTTTATTGAGCTCATTTTAGACGTTTCAGTTAAAGATTATCCTTTTGATTCTTTTCTTGTATAGATAATCTCTAGTGAAATGTGCCATCTTTTCATGTATTTCTTCTATTTTCTTGAACATGTTAATAGTTATATTTTAATGTTTTAGTTTATTAACTCCAGTATATAGATAGCATATTTATTTGGTTTTGTTTTGTGTTGTTTTTCTTCTTCTTGATGTTTGTTCGTATGGCCCTATTTCTTGGTAACTTGGTTAGTTTTAGTTAAATGTTAGAAATGTAAATACTCCTGAAGTATTTACAATTAAATATTAATATTTTAGTATCTTTAAAATTGTAGATACTCCTGAAGATGATACCTTTCTCTGGAGAAGTTTCACCCTTTTTCTGCTAGGTTGATAAAGTAGGAGTTGGATACCTTAATCCAGGCAGGTACTGAATGGAGTGCAGGGTGGGTTTTGTTTTAGTAAGGTATCAGCCACCTTTGATTCCTTCTTATCTTTCATCTGAAAACCTAGTTTGTTCACCACATTTCTTTTCTTAAAGGCTTCTGAAGTTTTGTTTCATCAGTTCCCTGAGCTCTGCTTTTCACACTTTCAGTTTAGCTTTTTGGCCTTTTCAGCTTCAGAATTTGGCACATCACAAGAAGAAAACAACCATATGCTTAAGACCGCTCATGTCTCTGATTTTGTTATTACAGCCTTCTCAAGACTACTTTAAATTTCTGCTCAGGAAAAACATAGTTCTCAGCCTCTTCCCTGTGCCTAGAGTTGTCCAAGAAAAAAGGATCAACTCACTTCTCCACAGTTATCTCCTGAATTTTAGTCCCTCTTGTTCTCATTGCTTTGGCAATTCTTAGATGCCTTTTAAGAGATGATTTTGTATTCATCTAGCTTTTCTAGTTTTCAGAGAGATTATTGGTTTGTTATCAGCTTTTTCTCCCTACTTGGAGGTAGAAGTCTGGAATGAGTTAAGCTACATAGCTACTTGCAGTGATTTAGTATTAATTTTGCTATAGTCTCACTGATAGTTGGCAGTGTTACTTTAAAATAAAAATTTATTCCTGTAATTGGTGCAGGGTGGCATTTCAATTTGTTTTGTCACTTGTAAGGATATTTTTCCCCCGTCATTCTACTGTTATCTTTAATGAATTATTTGTTTTCTTTGAGATCCTCACGGGCATATTCTCATTTCTACGTAGCAAGCTTACTTATGAAGCTTTCTTAATCAGTTACAAACCACAGAAATGAAAGTTTGGAAAATATTTACTATAAGAAGTCAGGAGGAACTAGGGTAGAGTTATTTTATTTGTGCGTGTGTGTTTTGTTTTCTTGTACATTTATGTTGTTACTTCGTAGACCAGCTTTGTTAGATTTAGCTTGTGCAAATCCCTTTGTGGTCACCTTTTCGGGTCCAGTATCTGTAATCACCTCAATCTCTGTCTGGGCCCAGGGTAAACTTGATTGGCCCAATTAGTGTGGATCCTCTGCATTCACACTGGTTGCAGATGGAGAAATGGGGTCCTCTGCCTATTGTAGATGAGAGGAGGGCGGGGTTTTAGGGAGTAAGGTGTGGGAATGGAGAGGAAATGATTGATATCTCTAGTGAAACAATAGGCAGGCAAACTACAATTCAGGCAGTATGTCACATTCAGAAATACGGGTCACAATCTCCTGTCTGCAATTCAGAAGTCTTAAAAAACTGAAAACAAAGTTATTTCTAAGTTTTTTGTCATATTCATTTGTCAATGGAACTGATTTGAGTGAGGCATTTTATTCCACTTTGAACATTCATATATTTCCTTGCAAGTGTTCTGTAAAGTATGATACGTGTAATGTATTACCTTACTAAATTACAAAAAGTTCTAAATTGAGAAACATTTTTTCCTGAGGTTTTTGGCTAAGTGATTGTAGACCTATACTTCTTTAAAAGGACTTGTTGCACACTTACTGTATGGCGGTGAGTACATTGGTGAATAAAGTAGATCTGGCCCATATCTCATTGCTCTTTCATCCAGTACAGTTAGAGTTTCCTGGATATCTAATTCAAATAATACCAGAAACAGAACCCTCCAAACATGTCAGTGGCTTCATTCCTAGAAATATCGCTGGATGTAATATATGTTGTCAGTCTTAACTACTTCCAATGTGATAATGGAAAAGAATATGAAAAAGAATGTCTGTATATGTATAACTGAATCACTTTGCTGTACAGCAGAAATTAACACAACAGTGTAAATTAACTATACTTCAATAAAATTAAAAAAAAATTTCCAGTGTAAGAAAACTGTATATTTATTAGAATACTTGGTATTATGAATAATAAATAATTGAAAAGAGCCCTAACTTGTAGGTAAAACTAACAAGGGAATGAGAAGTACCATACCAAAGGATGTTAGACGTGGTTCCAATATTTGTGTAAAAAGAAAGACTGTGTTTGACTATGAGAAATGCATTAGAAGCCTGGGTAGGAGAAAACAGGGCTAAATGTAAAAGTAAGGATTAAGATGATAATTTTGATTCCATCCGATCTACATTTTGGAAAAAAAACATTTAAGTGTTTTAACAGTGGCTTATAATTGGAGTTAACTTTTGGTAGTAGAAGGCCCACCTTTGTTATTTTCACTTTTCAGCATATTTAAAAAGTAAATTTGTTTTTATACAGAAATACTCAGTTTATTGTAGTTTATTACTGCTTATTGCTATTCATTTTTTAGGAACCTGTAGTCATTTCCTCCTTTCTTTGCAGAGAGGCTTATTTAAAAGACCTGTAATGTTTTACTAATTTTGTTGAAGTGTATTTCTTATATATTTTGGTAATGACATTTATACATCTATTTGATTGACAATATGTCCTTTAAGAAATTATTTTCAACCATTTAAGATAATAGTGCATGTCCAGTATCTATTGGTTTTAGCCACCACTGATAATTTTTTCCTTTTTGACTCAGCAGCCTTAAAATTATATGATCTGTTTTGAAGACATAATCTAGCAAGAGAAGCAAACCAGGTAAATGTAGACAGCTCGGATTAGTACAATCCTCAGATTGTTAATTCATACATTAACCTGTACAGGGATAATTTGAAATTGCAATACAGTGAGAAAAGTTTTAGAAGTGAAGTGAAGCATTTTTGTTTTGTTTTGTTTTTGTTTTTGTTTTTGTTTTTGCGGTACGCGGGCCTCTCACCGTTGCGGCCCCTCCCGTTGCGGAGCGCAGGCTCCGGACGCGCAGGCTCAGCAGTCATGGCTCACGGGCCCAGCCGCTCCATGGCATGTGGGATATTCCCGGAGCGGGGCACGAACCCGTGTCCCCTGCATCGGCAGGCGGACTCCCAACCACTGCGCCACCAGGGAAGCCCGAAGTGAAGCATTTTTGAGAGAAGTACATGCAAACTTACCCTTTTAGGCTTTCTATTCTAGTCTAGTTTTAATGTGGCACTGTTCTTACCCTGGAAAACTCCTAGGTTGATGCCCCCTTGTGGTCTGTTACTGGAACAGATAGCACAGATGGAAATAAGTAATGGAGGTCTTAATACATGTTAAGTCATTCATTCCTTTCTTTATAATAATTTTTTAAAAGCGGCTTCTGAGGAAAAACAGCAAAGGAAAATTATTCCTGTATTCTATATAGTTCATTGGTTTTAAAACTTACCAAGTATTTTGTAACTGAATGCACATATATGTTAGCTGGACACTGAACTAAAGAAAAATAGGTTGTTGGGTAGGCTATCATTGTTATCCTGGGCATCTAACTTGATTAGTTAAAAGTGCCTTAAAAATATGATAAGATGTGATAGTAATTATAAGGCTATCCCACTACCCTCCCCCGCAACACACACACACATACACACACACACACACACACACACACACACGTAAATGGGGTTTGGGAAAACTTGTTGTTTATACTTTGCTTGACCTGAGAGGGCCAGGAGTTGTATGAGGCATTGGAAGGAATAAAGATTTTTGTTAGTGTATTGGTCAGTTTAAGCTTATTTGCTTTTCCTGACATTATTGGCAAGGTCTCATTAGTGTGTGAGAGTGGATTTGTGGAGGAAGTGGAGAAGTAGCAGCATCAGTCAGTGTTTTAAGAAAGACTGCAGATATAAACAGCTGCTTTTCCTTTTACCCAGTAAGATTCATGATGGTTGAAAGCAGTCTAATACAGTGAGTATGGGCTTTGAGATTAGATAGACCTGCTTTTTTTCTTTTCTTTCTTTTTTTTTTTTTTTTTTTTGCGGTACGCGGGCCTCTCACTGTCATGGCCTCTCCCGTTGCGGAGCACAGGCTCCAGACGGACGGGCCCAGCCGCTCCGCGTGGGATCCTCCCGGACCGGGGCACGAACCCGTGTCCCCTGCGTCAGCAGGCGGACTCCCAACCACTGCGCCACCAGGGAAGCCCTAGACCTGGTTTTAAAACTGATTTTATCTCTTATCAGTTCTTGGGCAGTTATATAATATTGGGGAAGTTACTCCATCTCTGAAATAGGTTTCTTCTCTTTAAGAAGAGGTTAAGACCCACCTAATTGAACTGTTTCATCATATGAAGTCTTGGCATTTACCACTGCTATTATTACTTCTTAGGGAAAGGGCAATTTTGAATTATAAAGAAAGTGTACCATAGGATTTTGACTCTTAGGCCATAGGTAAAGACCCCTAATGGTAGAATGAATGTGTCTTTTAAGTGGTAAATCAGTTCATAGTCGTTTTTCTTTAGTGCAAACTTAGTGTTGTGCTACTGCAGAAGTACATATTTTATAAATTTTTGGCTATAAGTGTGATTATACTAAAGAATTTACTAGGTCAGTTATTTTAATACTTGAAGCCTACTAACCATTTATTTTTGTTTGTTTGTTTGTTTTTGTTTTTTTTGTGGTACGCGGGCCTCTCACTGTTGTGGCCTCTCCCGTTGCGGAGCACAGGCTCCGGACGCTCAGGCTCAGCGGCCATGGCTCAGGGGCCCAGCTGCTCCTTGGCATGTGGGATCTTCCCGGACTGGGGCATGAACCCGCATCCCCTGCATCGGCAGGCGGACTCTCAACCACTGCGCCACCAGGGAAGCTCCTAACCATTTATTTTTATAAAAATGATTCAATAAGTTTTTTTGCTTTAGGAGTAATAGTTGCATGTTTTGGCAGATTAACTTAAAAAAATAAACTAGTATTGTTCCTCGATTGCCATCTTATTTTAAAAAAGCTTGTGTGAAGGACAACAAAGTAATGAAATGTTTTTTATTGTTTTGCTTTTAGAACCAGGCTCACTATCTTAGTCACTTTATTTAATAATAATTAATCTGAGTCCATTTCAGAAGAAATAAGGTTATTTGGAGTTATTTAACTTAACAGAAAAAAAAGATTTTAAAACCCAGATAAGTTCAACTTTGAATCATAAGATTTTATCCTTTCCACAAATTTCCTTGGCAGCTAAGCGGTAAAAATTTACTAATTTTTTTCTTTTTGAATAATTTGCTATAAAAAAGAAAACTAGAAAGATATCTCAAATACAAATACAGCTGCTTGGGTTCAAATGTTTGTTGGAATTAGGTGGACTATAAATCATGTAAACAAAGATTTAACTGTAGACGTACCATCAGAAGGCTATTGTATGTATTCATACCTGCCTCTTTCATGTTTTCCTTTATTTCTTGGGTTCTCAAAATATCTAGCCTACATTTGGATAATGTCTAACTGAAGACTCTTGTTCCAAACCCTGGATGAAACTAATAAAGACTTTAATGAAGGCAGTACTTTGGTGGTGAAAATTTCTCTTGTAAATTATGAAATGGATTTTTGGTTTTTTATCCGTGAATATCTTGGGGACACTTATTTTAGGAAAGAAAAGGGATGGGGGAAAGATAGCTACAGCAAAGTGGAGAGTTAAATAGTGAAGGGTGATGGCAAGAATACATGCCATTCTACCAGGAACTTGTTTTTTTAACATAAAAAGCATATGTGCCAAATTTACATATTTACTAATTAAAAAGGCTTCCTGGAAACATTAAGTAGACTTATCTTCTATAACCTTTAACATTGTCACTAATGGATATTGCATAGAAAATTTCATCGAAGGTTCTCTAAATAATGTAAATGATTATGAATATGTAACTAGTTAATATGCAGCTACGAAAGGATTATCATGTAGAGGTTAATGAACATTCTGCTCTTATGGTTTGCAGGGCTTTTCTTTTTGTGCTTTTGGCTCACTTCATGCTTGGAAACACATGCATTGGGATTGGAAAGCATCCTGACTGTTTTTGGGTCTCATCTTTTAATAGGGTTGTTAAATAGAAACTTTATAAAAAGGATTTCATGAAGATTTTTTTTTCTTTTCAATTTACATTTAATTCTGTTTGTCTATTTTATAATTACTGCCGAATCAGAAACAGTGAAATGGATTGATGTAGTTTTAGCCTGGCTCTTCCAGATGTAAAGTCAGTACTCTATTGTACATTATCACTGTTATTAAGTGTTGCTGTGTGATTGATACTTACTGAGAGATCTTTATTCTAAAACCGACTTTTTATGCTGAGTTAATGTGTAGTATGGTTGGGTATCTGATTACAGCATGCATTTTGGTACAGAATTGCTGCCTTAGTATTTATTTAAAATGTCCTAAAGGATGACATTTACGTCAGGAATTAAATGTTATAAAATAGAGGAATTTAGTGACAGGCCAAAAAAAAAAGACTTGTGATTTTTGGGTGAAACATGGAGCTTATATAAGATACAATATTGGTATTTAGAACAGTGAACAAGAGCAGTGTTTCAAACCATGTAATACTGCTGTGTCTTTCATGTGACATTATATTAAGCATATTGATTTTTATCCCTTAGTTTCTCTGTCTCTAAAATGGTGCTACAGTATTTGAGATGACTGTTTAAAAATTTTTATTAATGGGCAGTTTAAAAACATTAGTAATCTTTGAAAACAGTGCTGTTTTTTTCTTTTTAAATTGCCATTCACGTGTTCTTTTTTTCCTTACTGGTTAGTGTTCTTAATTTGTTTTCTGAGCATTTTAAGAATCTGTTGAAATATCTCCAAGGAAAACAAATAAATAGCTTTTATGTTTAATTTCATTGTTTTAGTATTACAAGCATAGCTTAAGCTGGCTGTGAAGTGCTTAAAATTTTATCATAATTCACTGGGGGGCCAAATTGGCTGTTCAGAGCATCTCTTTATCCCAAGTATTTCTTCTTGAAATGTAGTAGAAAAATATCACTGTACTCATTTTCAGTGCATCAGAATAAAAATTACAGGTGAAAACATTTGGAGATATACTGACAAAATAAAGTACTTTCACTACTGTCTTTTTTTTAACTGATGAAATGTGGATGTTACATTGGTTTCTTGTTATTTATAACATTTGTGTATTCTACAAAATATGTAACATTGAAAACAGGCCTGCAGATTGTACAAAATACTAGTTATCTTATATCATATGTCACCTAATAGTTATGAAGCGGGTTTTGTACCAAAGTATGAATCGGAAAGCTGTAATTTGTTCTGCAGTTATCAGCCTGCGTTAGAGGGGTATGATAAAGTGTGCTGCTTAAAAACTAACATTCACATCTCTGTGCATTTGACAAATAAAAATGTATATTGAGGTGCTTTTAAATCTGTAAAGCCACTGTTGTAGTTTTCTGATAGAATGATTTTGTAGCTTTGTGCATAGCCCTGTTTTTTCATGAGTAGTTATCTGTTTTCATGACAGGTGGTCACTAACTGCCAAGAGAAAATCCAGCATTGGTGAGTGAAAGATGGTTTTATTACATTTCTGAAATACTAATGAGGTCATCTATTTGTATTTAAATAAAGCATACACATTTTTTGGGTCCCATAATTGAATTCTTCTAGTAATCTCCATTTTGAATCCTTTTGATACTAATTTATAGTGTCTTTCATCGTTTACTGAATTACATGTTCCCTGATTTCCTGAAGTTGTGTCACCATTTGTGTTTATTCTAATTGCTTTCTTTTTTCCTTTCTTTTCTTGTCTTTTTTTTTTTTTTAAAGTTAGAATAGTGTTACTATCATTATGAAGTGGAGACAGAGGAATTTTTGAATCTGACTATAGCTCTATTTGGGGACTATTTTTTATATATGTAGTAGAATAATAATTTGAATCAGTTGTTTTAAAATAATGATGGAAATATGCACAGATACATTTTCCCAAAGTTTGAAAAATCTAATTAAGTGCCTGCATCTCAGAACTTGATTTAGAGACCACACTTTTCTAGAGTGCAGAGAGAAAGCAAGCATATCTATTTTAATGTGCTAATCTATAGTTAATAGGACAATGCTTGGTAAATAACACACTTTCCTGTGTCTTGTGAGGAAAATGCTCAATTTAATGGTGAATAAAATCTTATGAGTTGTCATGAGGTATAGCTGTTGATCTTACAGATACCAAATTACAATATATCCATGCTGTGTTTACGAAGATTTTAGTGAGAGAACAACAAGAGCTGTCTTGATTATTGTCTGCAGGGTTATTGCAAAATCATGGTAACCGCCCCTTTAGCGGTGAGATTAAACCTTTGGTTATACACCATCAAGCATATAATATTTTAAATTTATTTTAAGAGGCTTTTTCTTCATGCCTGAGAGATCTCCAAGGAAATAATTTATAGTTAGTGTATATCAAATGTTTTTTGGTTTAAATGCACATAGGCTGCAGGCAGTGGATAAGAGTGAAAATCGGTGCAATCTGTACACATCATTTTATTAAATTCTGACTTTTGGCTTGCAGAAATAATCTAAAACTAAATAATACCCACTTTATAAATAAAAATTCAGGGACTTCATTAATTTTCAATAAATGCAGAGTTGTAGTTGCATCCACTGGTGGTTTAAGTCTGTCAGTATATCCATAATGGACCATTTGCTTTTCATTTTACATTCAGTCCAGGTTAAAACTTGAAATGTGAGTCCTTGGTCAAGGAATTAACCATTTTCCCCCTGCTAATTTGGCCAAATTCCCAAGGGAAGTTTTATTAATGTGGACTTTATTGGTTCTGGTAAGGAATTCACGAAATTAGTAAAAGGTTGATTCACTCAGAATAGATACTAATTTACACAAATGTGTGACTAACAACCTGCTTCTGGTTTAGGATAATTTCCCTACCAGACTGAGAATTCTTTAAGGCTAAGGGACATGTTTTCATCCTTTTATCCACAGCACCTCCTATTGTGTTTGGCACATTATAGGTACTTAATAAATGTTTGAATAAGTAAAGACCAAATATTTGCTTAATTTTAGTATAACGTTTTTATAAGTGCTATAGCAGTACCCAAATCTGATGAGCTTGACAGACAGAAATGCAACATTTACTTCAGGGCAGGTTCACATGACTCAGTCTCAATTTCCAGTTTTCCATAGCTCTCCAAACTAAAGCAGCTTAGCATATTTACCTTCACATATCTTAAAGTAATATAGTACCTTATCTATACATTAAACAATTAAAATAATTTTTTCCACTTAGAATTTGCTTTTTCCTCTGAATTATTTTTAATATGGCTCAGGAAGCAGACTTCTATGTTTGTTTTTAATGAGGGTCTGATATTGCTAGAATCCAAATGGCCAGTGAATTCACGAATTTATTATATTAAAAAACTGAAACCAAGTGTCTCCAATTCCTCTGAAAGCCAGGAAATTGCTATTAGGGAGCATTGTGGAATTCTTGTGATGTTTTTATTATCTTAATTCCACAAACAACGATTGAGTTTCTGCCATATGCCAGTATTATGCTGCTGTTTGGAACTGAAAGACCCTGCCACGGAGAAATTCATAGTTGGGCACTAAACAGGGAAATCACAATAATTTTGTGCTATTTGGTTAGAGATAGGAAGCAAGAACAGAGACTGGAGCTATTTTTAAGGGTGTCTCATGCATTGCTTTTAAAAGCATGTTGCTTTTCACTCTAACCTTTGGCATTAGCATAGTCTAAGATACAATTCATGTACCTAAGTTACCCTTCTTTATGAGTATATACCAATATAATGAGGAGCAAAATAACATGTTTTTTTAAAAAATGTAGTCTTACGCTAGTGATGTTTATGCTCATTTGTGCAATTTTAAAGGATGCTTTAAGGGATGAGTATGAATATTTTACCTTAAAATTTTTCTTAAGAATGTAGGCCACAAAGTAAAAATATTTGTAGAAATGTAGGAGTAAAAATGGTCTGGGGCAATGGAGTCTGACCCCAGAAATCTCTTCCAGAAAATTAATTTAAATTCCAGAACTTTGGTGATCTAAAGACATTTATAGTATTTGTTTAATTAATAACAGATAAAAAGGAAATGTTTGAGCCTAATAGTTGAGAATTTGTGCATCACTTTTAGAGCTAATAGTGGTTTTCAATTTAATGAAGATTTAAGAACATTTTTAGGTACAACTTTTTTTCCTTATATCCTTTTTACTTAGGAAATAAGGCATTATAAAATCCACACACTATTTTCTCATTAAAATGTGGATATACTTCCTAGTGTTTGATCCACTAGGGGCTGATTATTCTGTTTGTAGACTATTTGTAATTTTTAATCTTTTAAATTCTTCCCTAAAGAACATGGAATTTGGAGCCACAGACCTACATTTGAATCCTATCATTTACTAACTTTGTCACCTTGGGTGAATGACTGAGATTTTTAGTTTTCTTTTTGTAAAGTGATGATGATAACTACTTACCTTGAAGGTAAAGTGTTAGACAGTGTCTATAGAACATCCACACTGGCACTCAATAAATATCAATAGTAACTCTGAAATCTTTTTTGAAAAGTTTAACGAATTGTCAGGTGAAGAAAGAAGGAAAAACCAAAAAACCCTCCAAAGCTTTGTAAATATTCCTGAATATTTTGTATTCACGCCGTTATCTTCTTATATCATGATGTAGAGATGGCTTCCTGAGTGGTATTGTTAAAGCTTTATATTAATGTTTTTAAATAACTTTTATTATGAAGAATTTCAAACAAAGGGTGACAGAGTTCTGTACTGAACCCACATGTACCCATCACTCAGATTCAATGATTATCAACTCATGATTGCATCTGAACTGTTTGTTTCCTTTTAAAATAGCCTATCCTACCCTCTACCCCCACCTCCATTTTGACATTACTCTGAAGCATTTCATTTCATCTGGAAATATTTCAGTATATATCCTAAAGACATAGAAGATTGCATATTAGCTGTTTAAATTTTAAATTTGAAATTGGGCAGTATATTTATATAGTTCAAACTTTAAGAAGTACAAAAGGGTATAAATGGTATGTAGTTTCCCTCTTACCCTTGTCTTCCAGTTCTCACTTCTCTTCTTGGTAAACGACTGCTCTTTACCAGTTCCCTGCGAATCTTTTCAGAAATTATTTGCACAAGGGGTGTGTGTATGTATGTGTGTGTGTGTATGTACTTATATGTATGTGTATTCATCCACATATTTATATATATTATGCTCCCACTCTTTGATAAAAATGAAATCACACTGTACACTGTACATTTAATACTCTACTTTGGAGATTGTTTTCAGTCATTAATTAACTCCTATTCTTTATGTTCCCGTGAACTTCATTGTGTGTCAAATGTCTGATTTTTAGAGTTACCAAATATTTTTTGGTACTTATTTTTTTTAAATAAATAATCGCCACGTGACTGAGAGTATGACTTATACAACTCAAAATACATCCTTGCTAAGCTGTTGTATCCATTATTTATTGTTCTTTAATAAAATTACTCCAAAATGTACTGGCTTAAAACAGCAACCATTTACCTATATATGGTTCTTTGGTTGTGCATATTGGACTGAACTTACCTCTGTTGTTTTCTTCTGATCTTGTTTGGGCTCACTCGTGTGGTTGCAGCCTTTTGGTAGCTGGGTTGCCCAAAATGGCCTCGCCCACAGTCTGGTGGCTAGTGCTTGGCTGTTAGCTGGGCCTCACTCTCCATGTGCTCTTTTATCTTGCTTACTTTACATGATGCTCTAAGGGCAGCAAGAATGGAAGCTGCAAGGCCACATTCTGTTGGTGAGAGGAACTCATAAAACTAGACCAAATTCAAAAGGTGGGGGAAATAGACTCCACATGTTGGTGGGAGGAGTGACAAAAAATTTATGGTCATTTTTAATGCACTATAGATGACTTCTGTTGAACATGCCCCACAGAAAAAAGAAGTCTCATTACTTGTGTTGATTTGTGAGAATTAAATGGAATATGGTATCTGATGCCTGGCATATACAAATCATCTGTATGTTAGGCACTGTTTGTAATCATAAATTATATGCATATGAATTGTGTAAAAAAAAAAGTCTTGTTTCCTGCAAATTATCTTGAGAATTTTAAGTAGTAAAGATATCTATGAAATTACCTGAAGCAAACTTAAATGAAAATATAGAAAAATCTATTTTATATTGCTCAGATGTTTAATTTTAGAAAGAATAGCTTTAAATTTGGATGTAAAATTTCTGAAGCATGTGAATTTTGAGAGGGGGGATTGTAAAGCAAACTTGACATTTTTTATTTTTCAAAGGAAACTGGAAAAAAATAGTATTTTAAGGAAAGTAATTAGTTTCTAGCATAGGTTATAGTCAAAGTATATAGTGAGAAATAACCAAGAGATCATGCCTAAATAGTTAAAAATCACAGGTGAAGATTTGATGATTTTTCTTTCTTTCTTTCTTTCTTTCTTTCTTTCTTTCTTTCTTTCTTTCTTTCTTTCTTTCTCTCTCTCTCCTTCTTTATTCTTTCTTTCCTTCTTTCTCTTTCTTTCTTTTTTCTGTCTTTCTTTCTCTTTCTCCCTTTCTCTCTCTCTCTCACTCTTTCTTTCTCTCCCTCCCCCCACCCCCCCCTTTTCCTTCTTTCAGTTCCTCTTTCTAGTTAGTCAGTACAAATGGGTGACTATCTATATCTACATCTGATGTTTTTGAGGGATACCTTGCCCCACAAAAGCACTGAACAATGCTGTGGTTTTGTAGTGTGTTTCTCATGAATTACCTGAAACAGTGTTTTCTTGACTTGCCTTCATATGCTTATATAAAATTTATTTTTTATGCATACTATATGAAATATTGATCTGCATACCTTTAATACTTTAAAAACATTTATTCATGATGATGAGTTCACTCCTCAATATTAGGTAAGTTTGGCAACCATATTTTTCAGAGTCTTCATTATACTGACCACAAAGTTTTCAGTCACTGTTTTGTACAGGCCCTCTGGGCTTTTTTATTTTTATGTGTCATAAAATCTTCCAATTTTCTGAAGATGTTACATACTTTTGTTGGGATTTCTGTTGTTATTTATGAAAATGTCTTTAGGGGCAAGGGCAAGAGGCAGGAATCATATATAAAAACCCCCTTCTCTGTCATTCTTCAGTTTTTTTTTTCTGGTGTCATGTTTTAGTACATGGGTTGGGATGTTAAGTAAGTTTTGAAATTTTTGTGTATGATGTTTCAAAGCAAATTAAGATGAAAAAAAGATTCAAGTTGAATGTTTTAAGAATGATTTTTTAAGAAACAAAATCTGTATTAAGTTTAAAATTTTTTATTCTGAATATAAAATGAATACATATTTACTGAAAGGTAGAAATAAAAGAATAAAGATAAACTTACTCATAATTCTGAAGAGAAGCTAATTCTCTCCCTCTTGCTTTTTAAGACATTTTGTTTTATTCCCTTCAGCTTCTTAATTCTTGTTTGTGTCACTGTGGTCAAATTGTAAATGCTTAGGGTGTTTTTCTTTTCTTTTTTAAAAGAGTTAATTATTTTTAAACTGTAATTAGAATTTGTTAACTTCTAGGAGTCCCCTCACCTTTGTATCATGTTTTTGGAAAAACCACACTAGTTTAATACTTAACGCATTTCTGAAAATAAAAGGCAAAATGATATGTTATAGGGGAATTTTTTTCCCCCAAAGAGTTTAAGCTACTATAAAAAAAGAAAAAAATCCCTAATGACATCTCATCATTTAGACCATAGTCTTTGAATGTATTTCCAGTGTCTGTATATTTTGGTTCACAGTTTCTCACAGTCAGCTTAAGTCCAGTGAGTATTTTGATATATCTGATTGAGGCTACACCTCAATGCAATTTGGACACCTCATGATTTTTCATCTTTGTCTTAACCGTATTAGTTTTGAAAACTACATTTCTTTGCACTCTGATTTTTTTCGGTTTTCGTTCATTTTTATTTATTTTATAAAATGAGAGCAGCATGCAATAAAACTTTCAAGCACAGAGCACTGAGGATGAAGGGTAAATATTGCAGCAACAATGCTTGACTGAGAGGTGTATCATTCAGTGATAGTCTAGAGTTCATGCTCTTGTTTTGAGATACAAAAGTCTAAATTCTGATGTACTAAAGACAAAAGAAGTTGTGACTGTCAGTGTATGACTAAGGAAAATGTAAGCTGTAAAAAAATTAGGCATGTTTACAATTTAACTTTTTTACTAATTTATTTTGAACTCATGACCAAATTGGTGATAGTTTTCCCATTTTTCTTTTTATTTAAATCAAGCACAAGTTATAGATAATTTTGAGGATTTTATGTATTTGGTGCATTCAAAGCCAGGATTGCTATTTTTTTCCTCATGTAAGACCTCTTGAAAGAAACAGTAACCTCAAGGGATCTATTGAAATTTATGCAAAATATAAGGCCTTTTTCTCAGGAAAAGATCTAGAGTTTTTATCAGTTTTTTATAGGTATCAGTGACCATAAAGGGTTATGAACAACAAACAAAAGTTTCCATTTTTTCTAAAGTATAGAAAACAAGAAATTGAAACGATAAAACTTATAAATTATGCTTAGATTTAAGTAGAAACTGGCACAAACATTCAGAGCTTAAGTCAGTTATAAATTATCACATCTAAAGTAATCTTTTCTTAAAAGTCTCCTGATGTGTTACAGAAATATGTATCAGTTGTAGAAAATTTGGAAAATAAAATAAAAATTGCCTATAAACCTGTCACCTAAAGCTAAGACTTGGGCACTTTGAGGGCATTTCTTTCACACTTAGAGTAATGTGTTTTTATATAACTTTTAAACTTTCTTACGTTGAATTCACATCTCATTCTATTCTCAGAGCAAAAGAATACTGATGAAGAAACAGGTACCAATGATAACTGACAAGTGTGAAGTTAAATGTGCATGGTTGTTGGTGGAGGGCACAAATTCCTCTCTCCCACCTTTGCTGTGTAAAGTTTTCTGATAGACTTATAAAATATAAAGAACATGGATTATTTCATCAGCATCTTCTGATATGTTTCCTAGGTATGAGTTGAGAAAAAGGAATATGAGACCATATTGCCTGAATTTTGAATACTATCATTTATCTTGATAGTATTTTATTTTGCCATGACCATTTTTTTAAATGCTGTTGATTTAATACAGATACATTTAAATTGTTAAAAGTGTTCCCCTTCCCATCAGATTGCAGAAGGCACAACAATGTAGATCCGTCTTTCAAGAATGTTTTTATTGCTTAATATAACCTTGATAATTTATGCTGTTTAAGAGGATACTTTAAAAAAATCAGTAATTCCTTTCTTTAGAAACGAGAAGATTTCTCTCTTTACAATGCCTGAATTCAGTATTCCTCTATTTTCTTAATTTTTGAGGTAAAAACCGAGGCATCCATCAAGCCAGTGGATCTTTAACAGAAAAGCATTGCAAAAAAAAAAAAGACATGCTATATTTGAGTGATGATCCCTGCAGCATATGGCATAAGGCTTGGTTGCAGAGCAGGCACTCAATAAATGGTGAATTGAAGTGAAACAAAGGTTTCTTGGATGCTTAATGGGACATTCTAGAGTGGGTATGATGGACTGAAAATCATTTTTAAAGAAGATTGTATATTTATTCATATATATTCCAAAATCTTTGGGTTTTATAATTTCTTAAATTAAAAACTTAAAAGCATTAACTCTGCCCCAGATCAGCCCGAATATTAATACTAATGTAAAGCCCTTTCCCTTTTTTCCCTTTAAGCATCTCTTTGTGTTTTCTGCTTTTTTGTTTAGGATATTAGGTAAAGAGAATGATAGAGAAGATTTTTTTTAAATGGGCTTAATGTCTATTTTCTGCCTATTCCAACTTCATACATTAAAGTGAAAATTAACAAAATTTTATTTCAGTGATTTGTTTTATTTTCCTTTTTTATTATTGAAAGCTGGAAATTGGAGTCTTTAATCACTTGTCTCAAAGAAGGGATGTAGAACTTTTTCTTTTGCTTTACAAAGATTTTCTTTTATCCTTTGCATTTAAGAAGAGGACTAAAAATAAGGAGTTCCTCTCATATTTCTCCCATCTCCTTTTTTAATATTCTATTATGAAAATCTTCAAACATACAGAAAAATTGAAAGAATTAAATAGATGAACCTTGATCACATATCTATCCATACCTCAACGCTTAATCCGTTTTTTTATGATGCATTTGACAGTAAATTGTGGACATCTGCATACTTCACCTATAAGTACTTGAGCATACACATCATTTAACTTACTGTCTCTCATACTTTTTTTTTGCTGTACGTGGGCCTCTGACTGTTGTGGCCTCTCCCGTTGCGGAGCACAGGCTCCGGTCGCGCAGGCTCAGCGGCCATGGCTCACGGGCGCAGCCCCTCTGCGGCACGTGGGATCTTCCCGGACCGGGGCACGAACCCGTGTCCCCTGCATCGGCAGGCAGACTCTCAACCACTGTGCCACCAGGGAAGCCCTCTCATACTTTTTATAACCTTGTGAAAATAAGGTATTTCTCATGAGATCTGTCCTGAGCTTCATCCTTAAAGTTAAGGCTAGTTTGTAGTTATGTCCTTTTTTTTGCTGCTTCTTTTTAATAACAATAGATGCTTCTCAGGAGGCTTTCATTATATTATAGCACATGATTAGCAAGACTCAAAAGAAGATTATAAAAGTTTCTTATATGCTGTATAGCAGTGCTTTAGTTCTTATTTTCTATAAGGAACATTGCATGAGGATGTCTGATGCAAATTAAATCTTATTTATTGGATAATTCTTTTAAATTAAGAATTGAAGGCTGAACCTAATCTGTAAGGATCAGATATGGTGAAGCCAAACAAAGAGGTCTATATAGAATAAGTAGGCTTGAGAGGTTTATCGTAACTATATCTGGGTTTTATTTTCTATTTGAAAAAAAATTATTTTAAGCAGTCCCTTCTTTGACTACATATTTTACAGTCTCTAAAAATTTAGTTATATATTTCTCAGTGGTAAAATAGAAAAACATCTATTCAATTTTGGTACAAATAAAGATAGGTACAACCTTCCATAGCACATTAGTTCTTAGAATCATTTTTGTGTTTTCTGTTTTATAGGCTTTGTGATCTTTAATGGGATTATTTAAGCCCTGAGTATGAGAGGGACTATTTGGAGATAACTGTTTGACCAGGCACTTGATGCTGGATATTTCCACTAGTGGGAATTTCTCCCAAAGACACTGCTTGACTCCTACTTGCCTCCCTTCAAAAAGGATTTCTGCATGAGCTGCTTTTTAAATTATCTTCTCCTTTCTTTTTGTATTTTTAGAAAACAATTCAAAATTTAGAAATAGCAACTCCAGTCTTAAACTGTTCTCCAATATGTCCACATTTTTGTTCTAGAGAGAATTATTGATAAGTTTAAAACTGAATATACGTGCTTTGGAAAAATACTGATATTGATCTCTTGTAGCACCTTGATTGAACCTACTGTTCTTTTAATATATAAAAGAGATGTTTTGTTAGAAGTCCCCCTCCTTTCAGGTGTATTTACCGGAATAGTATATATTGAATGCTAACTTGAATACTAGCTGTTTAACAATTGTAGGAACATTTAGACATCTAAGCATTTGTAAAATTACTTATCTAAAACTGCTAGTGTTTGTAGATTTAATATTGAGTTCACTGTGTGCAGGTATTGTGTCACATCAGATCTTTATGGACAGTATCCCATTTATTACTTGCGCCAATCCTGTTTCCAAAAGCTTCCTGAATTTTTACATTTAGCTATACTTTTAGCAGTAAGTTGTGCTATTTGTGTCAAATTGAATGAATTTGACAAAGTAGAATTATTTTAGTGGGTAATATAGTCTTTCTTTAAAATTTTAGAATTGGTGTTTTTTTGATACTTCATGGAAAAAGGGTCATTGGATGCTCAATGTAGGTGTTCAGTGCTGGGCAGGGTGTTAGACCGTTTATATTTAGTCCTCTTTGAATCTGTGCGATAGTTAGGCATTATTCCAATTTTACCATTGAAGATACTAAGACTAGGGTTAATTTGTTTATGTTAAGTGATGAATCTGGGATTGACCCTCTGGTCTGACTTCAAAGCCATGTTCTTTCTGGTATATAGCCCTGTTCATGAAGTTTCCTAACATTTTATTCATATAAAAATGTATCCAGAAGGATCATTTTTGCCTTAAACACATTTTATGTTTATTTATAAAAAAGGATTCGAGAAGAAATTCTTTAAAAAGCACTAGAACATTAGAAAATGAAAAGCCTTGCTTGAAAGAATACAGGTCAGAAGACCATGTTAAGGTCATTGCTTATTGCTTACCTCTTCTTGATAGAGTAGATCTAATTTCTCTTAAATGTGTGGTTTTTTCCATTTTCCTTCTGTTTTCTCTTTTGTAAGAGGAAAATGTTGATAAGTGACATTTACTGCAGGAATATTTTAGGATGAATGACAATGTATATGTGAAATTCCTTGATATTTTTAAGACTAAATGGGATGATTTTTATTATGTTACTGTTGCTTTAGGGGAGCGAAGGAGAAAACTGAAACCAATTCCATGGTTTTTATAAAGCAGCCATTTTTATTATCTGGAGAGTGATTATCTATGCTGCAATTTATTCTAATTTTAATTCGACAATATCTACATGTTCTTTTAAATTACTTGCTGAAATGATGAGTTTTTTGTTTTTGTTATTTTTAAAAATTGAGACCACCACCCGTCTGCTTTAAGAAAATTTCAGTGCTCTGGTTTTGCTTGCAGCCTGCAGCCTAGCAGGCAACCCTTAGGAAACCTCATATCCAGAGAAGGTTTGAAAAGAGGTATCTCATTGTAGGGCTATTCAGTTCCAGCAGGTGTGAGAACTGAGTAGGGTTCACAGTGTGGAAACATATGACCATTTCTGCTCTTACAGAATTACATCCTTTAGTGGTTTGAAATTACTTTATTTAGGTAGTTCTGTTTAGATAAAACATGGAACAGACACCAAGGCCCAATCGAAATGCTTTTTATATTACCTCTACCTAATTTCTTTTAGCCCCTGATTGATTGTCTCTCACCTTAATAAAATTAGTATGAGTAACTGAAGGGTTGATGACTCTACCACATTTTTCAACCTAAAGTTTTCCGAGGAGAACTGAAGCATCTGATCATATTTTGTGTTCGTGATTTCTATTCCAAAAACAGTGTTTATTCACTCAAAAGCTTTTATCAACTCTTCTTCCTTCATCTTGAGCCCGTGTCCCTCCAAACTCACTGTCTCCCTTAATTTCCAAATCTTGTTTAATTCAGATGATCCTCTACCTTAGGAAACACTAATTTTCAAGATGTGTGTGTCCTACATCTAAAAGCTAATGTCCCTGAGAGTCTTAATTCTTTGATAAATGTATGGTGGAATAATGCTGTTGCTAAATTTTGTAAAAACACGATTTTAAAATTAAAAAATACTTTAATCTTTAAATTGCTAAAATTAGGTGTTTGATTAGCTTGTCTTATGATACATAGGCTACTTGAGGAATTGTTAATTTGTGTATTAATTTAGTATTTGGTATTTTTTTGTCAACAGGAAGAAAGTAGATAATGACTATAATGCCCTTGAAGAAAGACTCAGTACCTTGCCTGATAAGTTGTCTTATAATATCATGGTATGTTTGGTGTATTTCTTTTAAAGTAATATGTTGTTTTTGTAAAGATATTAACTGTGTAGAGTAAAAAGATGTTTCTTTGCTTTATGTGTTGATTCACAAATTGCCTTCCTGATGGCCTCGATCAGAGGTAGCTACCATAGCAAGGAAGGTTTGTTTTTGTTTTACTTTATAATAATACACTAATTGTAGTAATAGTTGGTATGTACTTTGCCTTTTTTCAGATTTATATTAAATTATCATGTTATGATGGCATAAATGTTAGCATAAAATTTGACATATTTGGTATGCAAATTTACTGTTAGAAAACTAATTGCAACAGAAATATGGCATGTAGTCATTTCCTGTTAGCCAGAGCAGGAATAGACCATAATGTTGTGTAATTCACAGAATTAAACCCTAGAACATTGATTTTATATAAAAAGGTGCTGCTGATTTTTGTTTTGCATGATGTTTCATATCAACATAGCAGTCTGTTCGTGAGCCCTGAATTAGATTCTTTCATTGCATAAATATTCTTTTTCATAAAGACTGTGTTCTTAATTAAATTAGCCCAAATATTTTGAAAATATATTGTTCTTTATTATACCAGCTCAAATATTTCATAAATTTTGTAAACCCTTTAAAGCTGTGTATATGTTAATTCCTGTTTCGCTCAAAAAAGAGACTGTTTTCTCAGAAATAATTTTCAGTTTTTAAAAATCAGAGTTATTCTTTATTAACTTAACATTTTATTTCTAGTTTGCTTTCATTTAGATTTATGAATGAGCAAAAAATATAAACATTCGGAAGCAACACTAATTTCTCTGAAAGCTATATGTAAATATGCTCTTTTCTTGTTTTAATGTTGATTTATTAACCTAAAACAACTTTCTATAGGTTTTCCCAGTGAAATTTTAATATAATGTTAAATTTCCATGAAATTGACATTTTATTTTTCCTAGTGTAGAGATAAAAAGGACCTTCACACAGAGCTTTTACTGCTGCTTTATAAAATGTAGTTTTTAGTGTTTTTAATTTTTTGACCCCCCCCCCTTTTTTTTAAACAATAGGTACCATTTGGCCCCTTTGCCTTCATGCCAGGAAAACTTGTCCATACTAATGAAGTCACTGTTTTACTTGGGGACAATTGGTTTGCAAAATGTTCAGCAAAGCAGGCTGTGGGCTTAGTTGAGCACCGGAAAGAACGTATGTACCAATTATAAATGATGTTTCTTTGCTGGATGTGTATTGGTTCACAAAGTGCCACGCTGATGGACTGTTTGCTATTAAAAGTACCTTCCATTGATTTATTAGATAAATATAACAAATATCCAGGCTATTTGTGATTCTTTCGAATTGGAGGTAGTTTGAGCAGATCCAGCGTTTGAGAATGTGGTCTGGAGAATGGAACATCTGGTTGGAAATGTCACCCACATTAGTATGTTTTCGGAAATTACCAAGTGTAAAAGTTATCACATATGCTTTTGTAGGTAGAAGTTGGATAGGTATAAGAATTGGGGTCATTTGATATTTTATAATTGGTTTGTTTTAGATGCTTTTCATAGACTTACTTCTGCTTTTTAATACTTTAGCACAGAGAAGGAATTTACTTCCTTCTCCTTCTCCTTATTGAACTAAGATAAATCCTATTTGCAAAAGTAGAAACAGTTCTTACCATGCGTTTTGGTTTGGAAGAGGTTACATTTCCATTTTACAGAAGAAAAGGCCAGGTGGGGAGAGATGCTACCTAAAATGTCACCCTTAAACTTAAGTGGTTTGAGGTTTCTGCCTCATTTTATTGAGGTAGTTCTGGTTTTCTTTATCTGTGATATTGTTTATTGATTTATACATATACACACACACACGTTGTGTAGTTGGATGGGTTGGCTTGGGTGCTAGCTTAGTTGCATTTTAAAATTAGGTTTATTTAATATCTAATCTATGTTCTTATTTCTGTAATAGCATACTTAAATTGATAGTATAATATCACCCCTACCTGATTTTTAGCCTTCTAGTTAAATATGCATCTGAAAATAAATTTTTGAGGCTCCTTCTGTATAAATGAGGTCATGTAGATAGAAAGCAGCTGAGTTTTCTAAAGCTGAAATTATTTCACTTATACATGAGTGGGTACTAGTTGGAGAACTCATTTACTCAGTGAAAATTCTGGAATCTATATTTGGAGACTAATTGCAAATCAACTCCTATAAGTTTATAATTGATATATATTTTGATCTTTTGTGCCACTAATCAGAATCTTATTGTTTGGCTTGTGTATAATTTCTGGTGATGATAATTCTTTTGGCATTACTACATTAAAGTAAGTCATGTATATTAGAGCAAAGAGAATGGGCATAATTCTTTAAAGGCCTTTCTTAATGGTGAAGGCTTTCTTTATCTACTGGGGTAACTCTGCTGATATGAAATCAGTTCATTGTCTTTTGAAGTTTGTTCACTTTGATTTTCATATGGATATTTCAGCAAAGAAATCTTTAGAATCAATTTGACTTATATTAATGGAAGAATACTTTTAATAGAATAGAACAGAACTCTAGAATAGCAAAATATTTTTTGGTAAATCACTTTCCAGTGTTAAATACGGTTTTAGGAAGTGACCAAAATGATGACTTTTGGGGTCAATATTTATCTAAAATAATTTTCAGAATGCATAAATAATAAATCATGTTTGAGAATCTGTTTTGGTAAATGAATTCTAAAAAGTTATCACACAGTTTTATAATAATTTATAATAACTGAAGAAATTGTTCAGGCATATTATTGTACTTAACATTTATTAAGAAAAGATACTTTATTTTTCTTAAGGCAGGAGAAATAAAGCAGGTTAAACGTACCTACCTCAGTGTCAACAGAGTTATTGGGGAAGGTTGAAGGGAGGTCATTGCATGTTTAAAAAGTAATAAAAATACAGGACAAAATGGATTTAACACAACAATAAAAGGATTCAGAGGTGTGACTCAGAGGAAGATCATTTGTAAGAGGAAGATGGCAAGCTCAGTGTCCTACCCTTTTGCTCACATCTGGCATTTGGCCATTTAACATGAATATGACCAGCTTTTTAAAGCTTTTTATTTTTTAAAATTACCAGAGCAAAGTTGACTTTTTATTTGGTATACAGTTCTGTGAGTTACAACACTTGTAAAGATTTGTTTCACCAGCACCACAATCAGGAAACAGAATAGGATACAGGATATACCTTAGTTAGGACATGGGACCACACCAAAAACTCTCTCAATGTTTCCCTTTTGTGGTCACACCCTACCTCTACCCCTAAGACCTGACAACCACTGATCTGTCACCTTTTCTAGAATGTCATATAAGTGGAAACATACACTAGGTAACCTTCTGAGACTTCTTTCACTCACCATAATGCCTCATTTAGGTTGTTCTGTGTAGGAAAAGTTCATTCCTTTTTATTGCCGAGTAGTGTTCCATTATATGCATGTACCACAGGTTTTCTTTTTATCTATTGAAGGACATTTGGGTTTGCTTCCAGTGTTTTGGCATTTACAAACAGAGTTGCTATAAACCTTTTTGTACAGGTTTTTATGTGACCATAAATTTTCTTCGCTGTTGCAAAATACCTGTTGTTTTCTTTTAGTGTCTTCGCCTGGCTGGCCTCATAGAAAGTATTCCTTCCTTTTCACTATTTTGAAAGAATTTAAGAATTGGTGTTAATTCTTCTTTGTTTGGTAGAATTCATCTGTGAAGCCATCTGTTCTGGGCTTTTTTTTTTTTGGCTGTGTTGGATCTTTTTTTTTTTTGGCTGTGTTGGGTCTTCGTTGTGGGCTCTTCATTGTGGCATGTGGGCTTCTCTAGTTGTATTGCTCAGGCTCTAGAGTATGGGGACTCAGTAGTTGCGGCACATGGGCTTAGTTGCGGTATGTGGGATCTTAGTTCCCCGCCCAGGGATTGAACCCGGGCCCCCTGCATTGGGAGCATGGAGTCTTAACCACTGGATCACTGGGGAAGTCTCTGTTCTGGGCTTTTCATTGTTGGGAGGTTTTTGATTATTGATTCAATCTCCTTACTTGTTCTAGGTCTACTCAGATTTTGTGTTTCTTCTCATTTCAGTTTTAGTAGTCCGTATGTTTCTAGGAATTTGTGTATCTAGGTTATTCAGTTTGTTGGAATTCAACTGTTTACGGTATTCCTTTATAATCCTGTTTCTGTAAAATAAGTAGTGTTGTCTCACTTTTCTTTTTGTTTTTTTTAATTTAGCTTTTTATTTAAGATTCTGCTTTTTATTCTTCCTCCTGCAGGTTTACAGCATATTTCATTTCAGGTTCTATATGTGATTATAAAGTCATCTCTACTTTTATTTCCGGTTTTAGTGACTTTAGTCTCTCTTTTTCTTAGTCAGTCTAGGTAAAGACTTGTCAGTTTTGTTTGTCTTCTCAAAGAACCAGCTTTTATTTTTGATTTTCCCCTGTTGTTTTTCCATTCTATATTTTGTTTATTTCTACTCTAATCTTTGTTATTCCTTCCTTCTGCTTGCTTTGGATATAGTTTATTATTCTTTTTCAAGTTTCTTAAAGCATACAGTTAGGTTATGATTTGAGATCTTTTTTTTAATGTAGTTGTTTACAGGTATAAATCTCTCTCAGCATTGCTTTCTCTGTGTCCTATAAATTTTAGTGTATTGTGTTTTCATTTTTGTTGATCTCAAGGTATTTTCTAATTTGCTTTGTGATTTCTACTTTGACCCATTGCTTAATTCAGTGTTTTGTTAAATTTCCATGTGTTTGTGAATTTTTCAGGTTGCCTTCTGTTGTTGGTTTCTGATTTCATTCCATTTTGATTGGAAAAAATACTTTGTGTGGTTTCAATCTTGTGAAAATTTTTAAAGACTTGTTTTTTGACCTATCACACGGTCTTTCTTGGAGAATGTTCCATGTTTCCGTTAGAAGAATATGTATTCTGCTCCTATTGGGTGGAATGTTCTGTATGTATCTGTTAGGTCTAGTTGTTCTATAGTGCTGTCAAAGTCCTCTTTCCTTAAGCATTCTCCTTTCTGGTTCTTCTGTCCTTTATTGTAAGTGGGATATTGACATCTCCAATTCTTACTGCAGAACTGCTTGAATTGTGTCAATTTTTGCTTCATATATTTGAGGCTCTGTTGTTAGGTGTGTGTATTTTTGTAATTTTATTCTTTATTTTAAATTTTTATTGAAGTATAGATGATTTACAGTGTTGTCTTAATTTTTGTTGTACAGCAGTGTGATTCAGTTATACATGTATATTCTTTTTCATATTCTTTTCCATAATGGTTTATCACAGGATATTGAATATAGGTCCCTGTGTTATACTGTAGGACCTTGTTGTTTATCCATCCTATGTATAATATTGGGTTGGCCAAAAAGTTCGTTTGGGTTTTTCTGTAACATCTTATGGGAAAACCCAAATGAACTTTTTGGCCAACTCAGTAGTTTGCATCTGCAATCCCAAATTCCCAATCCTTCCCTCCCCCACTCCCCCTCCGCCTTGACAACCACAAGTTTGTTCTCTATATCTGTGATTCTGTTTTCTACCTATGTCCATGTATGTCGTATTTTAGATTCCACATGTAAGTGATATCATATGGCATTTGTTGTTCTCTTTCTGACTGACTTCGCTTAGTATGATAATCTCTTGCTCCATCTGTGTTGCTACAAATGGCATTATTTCATTCTTCTTTTATGGCTGAGTAATATTCCATTGTATGTATATACCACATCTTTATCCATTCATCTGTCAGTGGACATTTAGATTGTTTCCACGTCTTGGCTATTGTAAATAGTGATGCTGTGAATATAGAGGTGCATGTATCTTTTCGAATTTTAGTTTTGTCTGGATATATATGTCCAGGAGTGGGATTGCTGGATCATATAGCAACTCTGTTTTTAGTTTTTTGAGGAACCTCCATACTGTTTTTTCCGTAGTGGCTGCACCAATTTACATTCCCACCAACAGTGTGGGAGGGTTCCTTTTTCTCCACACCCCCTTCAGCGTTGTTGTTTGTAGACTTTTTGATGTTGGCCATTCTGACCAGCGTGAGGTGGTACGTCATTGTCGTTTTGATTTGCATTTCTCTAATAACTGGCGACGATGAGCATCTTTTCATGTGCCTATTGGCTATCTGTATCTCTTCTTTGGAGACCTAAGTAGGTCTTCAGCCCATTTTTTGATTGGGTTGTTTGTTTTTTTGTTATTGAGTCATATGAGCTGGTTATATATTTTGGAAATTAAGCTCTTGTCAGTTGCATCACTTACAAATGTTTTCTCCCAGTGCATAGGTTGTCTTTTTGTTTTGTTTATGGTTTCCTTTGCTGTGCAAAAGCTTCTAAGATTAGGTTCCATTTGTTTATTTTTGCTTTTATTTCTGTTGCCTTGGGAGACTGACCTAAGAAAACATTGTTACGATTTATGTCAGGGAATGTTTGCCTATGTTCTCTTCTAGGAGTTTGATGGTGTCATGTCTTGTATTTAAGTCTTTAAGCCATTTTGAGTCTAGTTTTGTGTATGGTGTGAGGGTGTGTTCTAACTTTATTGATTTGCACGCGGCTGTCTAACTTTCCCAGCACCACTTGCTGAAGAGACTGTCTTTTCCCCACTGTATATTCTTGCCTCTTTTGTCAAAGATTGACCATATGTCTGTGGGTTTATTTCTCGGCTATTTTGTCCATTGAACCATATGTCTTTTTTTGTGCCAGTACCACGCTGTTTTGATTATTGTAGCTTTGCAGTATTTTGTTTTTGTTTTTTTTTTGTAGTACACGGGCCTCTCACTGTTGTGGCCTCTCCCGTTGCGGAGCACAGGCTTCGGACGTGCAGGCTCAGAGGCCATGGCTCACTGGCCCAGCCGCTCCACGGCATGTGGGATCTTCCCGGACCGGGGCACGAACCCGTGGCCCCTGCATCGGCAGGTGGACTCTCAACCACTGTGCCACCAGGGAAGCCCAGCTTTGCAGTATTGTTTGAATTCTGGAAGGGTTATGCCTCCTGCTTTGTTCTTTTTCCTCAGGATTGCTTTGGCAATTCTGCGTCTTTTATGATTCCATATAAAATTTAGGATTATTTGTTCTAGTTCTGTGAAAAGTATCATGGGTAGTTTGATGGGGATTGCATTAAATCTTGCTTTGGGTAGCATGGCCATTTTAACAATATTAATTCTTCCAATCCAAGAGCATGGGTTATCTTTCCATTTCTTTGGGGTTATCTTTTCATTTTTTTGGAACCGTCTTCAGCTTCCTTTATTAATGTTTTGTAGTTCTCAGCATACAAGGCTTTTACCTCCTTGGTGAGGTTTATTTCTCAGTATATAATTGTATTCTTGATAGATTGAACCTTTTATCAATATAAAATACCCCTTGTCTGTTGTAACCTTTTTTGACTTATTTTGTCTCATATTAGTGTAGCCACTCCAGTTCTTTCTTGTTACTCTTTGCATGGAATATCTTTTCCATACTTTTGCTTTCAACCTATGTGTGTCCTGAGAAGTAAAGTGAATCTCTTTTTGACAGCATATAGTTGGATCTTGTTTTTTTTTTTTCCCCCCAATCCATTCTCCTAATCTGTGCCTTCCTACTCCATGGTACTTTAATACATTTACATTTATAGTAACTATTTATAGGGCATTGCCATTTTATTATATTTTGGTATGTCTTATAGCTTTTGTACCTCATTTCCTTCATTCTGCCTTCTTTTGTGTTTAGTTGATTTTTTTGTAGTGAAGTGTTTTGATTCCCTTCTCATTATCTTTATTGATAGTTTATAGGTATTTTGATTGTGGTTACCATGGAGATTACTTACAACATCCTAAGGTTATAGCAATGTATTTTGAACTGATTCCAGCTTAACTTCAATCACTTAGAAAAAAAGCTGTTTTTGTATAGCTCTGTTCCCCCCTTTATATTATTGATGTAACAGATTATATCTTTATATTGTATACCGATTAACATAGATTTGTAATGATTTTTTTATGCGTTTCTCTTTTACATCCTGTAGCAAATAAAAAGTGGAGTTACAGACCATAATGACAGTAATACTATTTTAAATTTTTGCCCACGTTTACCTTACCAGAGATCTTTACATGTTCATATGGATTCTAGTTATTGTCTAGTGGCTTTTCATTTCAACCTAAAGAATTCCCTTTAGTTTTTCTTGTAGGGCAGGTGTAATGATAAGGAACTCCTTTAACTTCTGTTTACCTGGAAATGTCTTAATTTATCCATCACGTCTGAAGGGCAGTTTTTAATCTCTCAGTACTTTAAGTATTTCAGCCCACTGGAGTTCTGACTTCCAAGGTTTCCGTTGAGATCTCTGCTGATATTCTCATTGAGGATCCCTTATATGTGATGAGTTTTTTTCTTGGTGCTTTGAAGATTCTCTCTTTGTCTTTCAAAATTTCGATTATATGTCTTGCTGTAGGTCTAATTGGGTTTATTCTACCTGGAATTAGTTGAGCTTTTTGGATTTGTATCAATAGATTCATGTCTGGGCAAATTCAAGAGTTGTTCGGCCATTATTTTTTCAAATAATCTCTTTGCCACCTTCTGTCTCTTCTCCTTTTGCAACTCCCTTAATGCATATATTAATCCACTTGATATGTCCCATAAATCCCTTAGGTTCAGTTCACTTTCCTTCATTTTTTTTCTTTCTGTTCCTTAGACTTGATAATGTCAAATGTCTGTAATCTTCAAGTTCACTGATGTTTTTCTTCTGCTTGCTCAAATATGTTGTTGACCCCTCTAGTGAATTTTTCAATTCAGTTATTATATTTTTCAGCTCCAGAATTTCTGTTTGGGCCCTTTTTATAATTTCTCTTTGTGGGTATTTTCACTTTGTTCATACACTGTTTTTAAACTTTCCTTTAGCTCTTTGAGCATAGGAGAGCAGTTGTTTTAAAGTCCTTTTCTAGTACATCTGATGCCTATGTTTCTTCAGAGACAGTTTCTAGAGATTTATTTTGTTCTTTTGAATGGTCCGTGCTTTCCTGTTTACTGTGTGCTTTTTTGATATTTTGATGAAAGTTGGGCATTTGAAAACACAACCACCTCTCCCAGTCTTTGCAGAGTGGTGAGAAGGACCTTCACTAATAAGCTAGGCATTCTTTAAGCCTTTGTATCAACCCAAAGTGAAAAGTTTTGTCTTTTGTGTATTTTCTGAGCATGTCTTTCCTGGGTCTGTGTATGGATTTTTGATTTCCCTATATACATGGCTGCTTTTGAATATTTTACTTTGCCAAAGATTGTCACCTCAACTTCTCTTTGCAGCCTCAGGATGTATGTTGTATGGCTCAACCTCTAATCTCTTGCCCTAGACATCTGCAGGACTGTAGTCCTCCTGCAGCTTTCAACAGCAGTGCCAGCTAATTTCTTCCCCCTGAGGCCTGGTTTAGGTGAGACAGATACCAGTTTTTCAGACAGCCCCCAGACTGGTTAGAATGTTGCAAATACAGTCTAGTTTGTTCTCTGTGGTTCAAGGCAGGAATCTGGGCTGCCACCTTCTCCAGACCAAAACTGCTCCACACTAGGGAGTGGGTGGGGAAAGGCAAGTAAAAATGCCATGAAATTTCCTGCCATTTTGACTGTGGCTTTTTCTTGTTTGGGTGTTTGCATGGTTGTAGACCTTTGACTGTTTTCCAGAGCCCCTCTAAGATATTTTAGTTAGTTTTTGTGTTTTTGGTGTTTTTCGGTGAGGCAGGGAAAGCTTGAAGCTTCTTAGTCTGTAATTTTGCTCCTTGTTATTTTAAAGGAAGATTTTATTTTCCTTTGAGCATAGGAAACTTCTGAGCAGGTTTGTAGTGAGTAAACGTAGTGAGTGATTAACTGGAGGAAGGAAGGAATGAGAAGATCCTGGGGGTGATGAGATTCAAAGCATAGATAGAAAATGTAGCTTTGGAAAATATCGATGAAGAGAAAGAAGCAAGATTAGGTGAAGAATATTTGGGTTGAAGACGTTAGACTAAAATCTTCATAGTAATAAAGTCACGTTTATTTGTTCAGAAGTAGGAGAGGTTAGGATCTTGAAGTGCATGTGGACTATGTATTATGGGAAATGTGATATGGCCATCAACAAACTTTTATGATTCATCTTATGAGGCAATATGTGTATTCTTTAGTATCTTCAGTGAGGCATATCTTAAATACATTAGTATTTTGTTACAGAGTATATGATTTTTGGTTTTATATTCAGAATAAACATAAATAGCTTTAAAACATCATATACCTTAAAACATATAATAAAAAAGTAGTATCCTCTGTTCCTCTCTGCTCCCAGTTCCCATTCTCTAGAGGTATTTCTTTTAGTCTTTAGGCTAATCTTTTGCTTTGCTCTTTTTATGCATATTTCCCAAGTACTTTGCATATTCTGTTTTCTTGATTTTTTTCCCCAATTTTATGTAGTATCTACTAGTTGCCTGCGTATAATTAAAGGGGAACATTTAGCTCATGTTCTTCTCCCTGTTCTTCAATCATTTTAATATTTTTTATTACAATTTTTGTTTAATCAGTGTTCATTCTTAGATATAATTCCATTTCCATTCTTGAACAGCCTTTCATTTGAAGTTTACTGCTTTTTTTTTGTTTGTTGCATAATGTTATGTATCTATCACTAATTCAACCAAACACTTTCATTTTATTCTTAGAGACTTCTTTACTGGAGTCCTTCATATTTGCTCCCATCTTGAATTTCAAAGAATGGCTATCTTCCTGGTGTCCTCCTTTATCACTGTACCATATCTTTGCCTCTTAATTTATTCCCATTTCTTGGTTCCTATAGCATCTCCTTTCAAGTTTTAGCTTTTAGTAACTTTCTAGGAAGGTATGTGGGAGATACATTTTTTGAAATTTTGCAGGTCTGAAAATATTTTTTATACTCCTGCTTTTTGTAACTAGTCTATTTAGAATTTGAAGTTTAAACAATTTTGAAGGTCTTCTGTCTTATGGTTGCTAGTAAAAAACTGATGCCATTTTCTTTCCTTTGTATGTGACTTGTTTTTTCTCCTTAGAAATTTTAGGTTCCTGTCTTATTCCCCATGATCTGAAATGCCACAGTGATATATACCTTGTGTAGAGTTTTAAAAATTCATTTGCTGGGTGTTTGGTGGGACCTTTCAGTATGGAGATTCATGCCCTACAATTTTGGGAAATTTTTAATATTATTTCTTTGAAAATTTTTTTCTCTTGTCCATCTCTTTATCTTTGTTATAATTTTTTACCTGATTTCTTCTATTTTATGTTTGGAATCATGGAATGATTTTTTTTTTTCCTGCACATTTTAATTACAAGGAGGTCTGTTTTTTGTTCATTTATTTGTTTTTCTGTTGTCCTTTGAATGTTTCTTTGGCATAGATACTATTGTTTCGTGGATATAAAAATCTTTTTTTAGGATTTTAGAGTTTTTTCTTTTAGAGTTTTCTTCATGCATTGCCTTTGTTTTTTGTTCCTTTCATATTACTTTTTTTTTCCTCTCTGGCATTTGTAGTGAAGACTTCAAATATTTGGTGATCATTGGCTAACCATTCATACTTAAGAGTTAAGCACTGTTAGGAAACTGTGTGGGCAGAGTTTGTTGACTAATAGCTTTTCCCTAGGGAGTTAAAGTTGCAAGATGATTTTTCTCATTAAGGGATTGACAAAAAAATCAGCAGTTTTGGAGTTAATTAGTATCCTACAAAAGAATTTTCTAATCATCACCTGGTGTTTTGAGAACCAGGCTGGATGTCTCAGGGTTCAGTATGTACACTGGTTTCACCAAGACATTTCCTATTCTCTTCTTGGTTCTTCACCCCTCCCCACAGTCCCTGCAGACCACTCTAGCCTGTAAATCTTTTGCTAAGTCAAGGAGGGAAATTACCTGGCTATGCTTTGGGAGAAGGGGGTTTGGAACCTAATCATTCTGTTCAAACCTTGAATCAGATATTTGTTTTTAGTTCACCCTTTCCTTCAGAAATATTTCCAAGAGAGGAGCCTTCTCCAAGTCCTACAACTGCAGCTTTACAGCTGCTGCAGTTTCAGCTTTTTCTGTTGTGCAAAGTCAGTTACCAGTTGTCCAGTTTCCAAAACTTGGTTGACATCCTTTGTCTGCTATATTCCTTGTCTCCTTTCCCGTTATCTTTGTCTTTATGCCTTCATAATTTTTTTTCTTAGTTATTTTAATAAGGTATGGGGAAAAAGTAAATTAAGTGCATGAATTTAGTCTGTGTTAAAGCAGAAGTACAGACCTTTGAACTGGTTTAAGGAGAGATCCTATACAGAGGTTTGTGAACATTTCCACCAGGGGGCATGTCCTGTTGAAACTGTTGAAACAATACTGAAAAATTCCAACACACAAAAGGAGAGAGATTGGAATGAAGTGGTTACAAAGGATTCAGAAGAAA